>NC_133662.1:78420911-78654571 GCF_037893015.1 Macrotis lagotis
CTCCTTCCTCTCTTTGATAGCAAGTGATCTGATATAGACTATGAGGATATGCAGTCATGTTTTACACATTTCCATATTAGTCATGTTGTGAAAGAAGAATCAGAACAAAAGGGGAAAAAAGCCATGAGAAAGAAAGAAAAAACATAAAAAAGTTTTATAAAGTGAAAATAGTATGTATTTGATCTGCAAAACTCTAGTTCTTTCTCTGGATGTGAATGATTTTTCCATCACAAATCTTTTAGAATTGTTTTTGCTCACTGAACAGCTGAGGTGAGTTAAGTCTCATAGCTGATTATCACCCTATGTTGCTGTTAATGGGCACAGTGTTCTCCTGATTTTGCTCATTTCACTCAATATTAGTTCATGTAAGTCTTTCCAGGTTTTTCTGAAAATTTTTTATGGAACAAAAGGATACCATCACATTCATATACCACAATTTATTTAGCCATTTCCCCAATTGATGGGCATCCCCCCAATTTCCAATTCTGTGCCACTTCAAAAAGAAGCTATTATAAATATTATTGTGCATTTTTTTAAATCATTAATATCATGTGGCCTAATTATCCCCTAGGACTCAAGATCTGTCTAGAATGAACAACACTTAAGACATTCCTTATTGTCAAAAAAAAGCAAGTTATTTCATTATTCACGATCAAAGTGAGTAAAAGATTGAATTTTTCAGAATATTGATGATCAGACTGGAAATGTTGATTGGGAGAACACTCATGACAGAAACCTGAGGAGTTCTCATGAGGATTTACAGAGAAAGAAAATAAAATAATTTGGTTATGGAAAAGTTAGTAAGCTTATGTCCTTGACTAGGAGCAGCAAGAAGGATCTAAGATAAACAGATCCTGGAGCTATATTGATTATGGCAATGGTGAGGAAGTAGGGATTCTCTGAGGCCTTTGACTTGTACAATCAGATGGCTAAAATTTTGCTTATAACTTTCATGAGTCCTCATGTAGCTTGATTTCTAATCTACTCTGGAGATATTATCCTCATTCAGGAATGTGTACTGATTTAATAAATGATAATGAATGATTAAGTATTGATTATATGTTTGCATAATGTGTTGCTCACTGATACAAACACTAATGTGTTTGGTATTTAAACCTTGGGATTAAAAAAAATACAATGAAGCCAGACACTTCTGCCTCAAAAGATTTTATATTTTGACAAAGGAAAACAATAAATAAAGTGGGGGTGGGGGAGGGGGGTGGTCAGACAACTAGTGGCATAGTGAAGAAAATGTCTAGCCTGGAGTCAGAAAGTCTCATCTTCCTGAAATCAAATCTGACCTCATTAGACTGACCATCAAACTGAAGGTCTATAGAGATGTTGTGCTGATCTCATTGGCTATATCCCTGTGAAACCTGGATAGTCTACCAGCATCATGTCAGGAAACTGAATCACTTCCATTTAGATTGTTTTAGGAAGATTCTGAAGATCACCTGGCAGGAGAAGATACCAGACACTGAGGTCCTTTCCTGAGTTAAACTCCAAAGCATTTCAACATTACTACAGAGAGTACAACTACGATGGGCTGGACATATTATTAGAATGCCAGATGTACACCTGCCAAAATACTATTTTATCGAGAACTCACACAGGGCAAGCCCTCACAAGGGGGTCAGAAGAAGTGATACTGAGACACCCTGAGGATTTAATTGAAGAACTTTAGAATTCATTGTGCAGTATGAAAGACCCTGGCATGGGATTACCCTGCATGGCATGCCCTCATCAGTGAGGGTGCTGTACTTTGTGAGGAAGGCAGAATTGAAGCAGCTTAAAGGAAAAGTGATATACATAAGTCTAGAGTAAACACCCCAGGTGTTCACATGAACTATTTGTGCCTGACCCATGGTAGAACAATTTGAGCTCATATTGGTCTGATCAGTCACTATAATTTGTCTCAAATATAGTGATGTCATTTTGGTCTTCTTCAGTAGCCAAGGGTGAGAACTAGTTGTGTGACCTTGGGAAGGTCAATGAATCCTATTTTCCTCAGTTACTCATTTATAAAATAAACTGGACAAGAAAACAGTAAAACTAATCCAGTATTTTTGCCTAAAAAACCCAAATGGGGTCACTTAAAGTTAGACACAACTGAAAAAGAGAGGGGGTGGTGTTATGTGTGGTGGTGTGGTTTGGAAACGAGTAGCGACATAAGAGTCCTGGTTCTAGGCAAGAGAAGCCCAAAGATGCCCTTTTAGAATGTAGGTGATTCTGGGGGGTATCAGTTAGATAATAATGATATCTGGAGGGCAGGTAGTGAAGTGTGAAAATTGCTCAGAACTTTCTTATTTATTTCTATTTTAGTTCCTATTTCCTATTTATTCCTGTTCAAAGGCTGTGCCCTGCTTGGATCTGTTAGCATGTTGAGCAACTAGATATTAGACAACTTCAGAAGTTTTAATTTTCTTGTTTTTGTATGGGCAAAATTAAAAAAAATCCCATGATTTGAAACCAAACTTAATGAAAGTTTAGAAGAATCCCAGAAGAGTGCCAACAGTGCAGTCTAGTCTTCAATTAGCTCCTGATCCTCATGAACTCTCAAAAATGGAATTCTGGAGACATTCATGAGGAGGGTAAAGGTTGCTGCCTAAAGAGATCTACACAGATTTATACACATATATATGTTTACAGATGAGAGATGAGAGAGAGAGAGAGAGAGAGAGAGAGAGAGAGAGAGAGAGAGAGAGAGAGAGAGAGAGTCAGAGTCAGGAAGATTATCTCAGTCAGTTACTAGCTGTGTGACTCTAGGCAAGGTATTGAACCCGGTTTGTCTAAGTTTTCTCATTTATAAAATGAACTAGAGAAGGAAATGTTAAACTACTTTAGTATCTTTGCTAAGAAAATCCTAAACAGGGTCATAAAGTTAGATAGAATTGAAACAACCAAACAACAAGAAGTAGAAGCTGGAAGCAAGGGCAGGAAAGAGATTGAATATAAAATACTACTGCTAGACTTATTATTCCAAAAAGATCAAAGAAAGAGGAAAAGATCCTACATGTATGTACCTATCTATAGCAATTCTTCTTTTACGGTTGCAAACAACCTGGAGACCAAGGGAGTGTCTATTGGTGGGGAAATGAGTGAATAAATTATGATGTTTGAAGATAATAGAATACTATTGTCCAATAAGAAATGAACACATGGTTTCAGAGAAACCTAGTAAGAATTGCATGAACTTACTTTGAGTGAATTGAACAGAACCAATAGAATGATTTATACTACAACATCAATATGGTAAAGATGAGCAAGAAGACTTAAAAAGTCAGATCAATGAAGTGATTAATCATAATCATAGAGAACTGGTGAAGAATAGTGTCTACCTTGTGACAGAGGGACGATAGGCTAATGAAGAATGAGAAACACATTTTTTTGGATATGCCCAATGTGTATATTTTTTTCCCTTAACTATGCTTATATGATACAAAGTTTCTGTATATTTTCTTTCTTTTTTAATGGGTCCAGGAGAAAAAAAATTACTTGATTATTGAAAAAATGAAAATTTATTTTAAAAATAAAATTGGGTCAGATTAAATCACCTATAAATCCCCTTCTGCCTCTATATCTTTAATCTTATGATTGATGGGTAATCTGCACTCATGCTCCAAGGATGTTCAATATTAAAGAAAATCATGAAATGGGGATATTTTCACTCATTATGAATCAATGTTATATAACCATAGATGATCCTACTGGTAATTGTTCAATACCTGTTTTAGTCTATCTGTTTATTTTTTTATCTCACTATTCATTGTGACTGTTTCAAATAATTTTTCTCTCTTCACTCTCCACCCTTCTCAATGCAATGGAATTCTATGACCTTGTTGGATTTCTACTTTTTTCATAACCAATTCTTGACTGAATTTATGCATTTGGGATTTAATCTCCACTGCTGTCAATTTTTTTCCCCAAGGCCACCACTAATCTCCTAATTGCTAATCTTAAAGGTCTTTTCCCACTTCTCTTCCACTTTGACATTTCTGCAGCAGAATTGCTCTCAGGCAGCCTCTCTCCCTTTTGCATATTTGACCTTTTCTTTGCCATTGTTTGACTCTGTTCTACATGCCTACATGGTCTATATTGCCATCTACTCAGGTATTTTTTCAATCCTAAAAGAACCTTAGTTCCCTTTAACCTTTCAAGTCTAGCCAGCTATTATTACATCTTTTTCTTTTTCCTCATTGTTAAACTTCTAGAAAATGTAAGCTCCTTCTGCTAGAGCCTCACTTTCCTCTAATCTTTGGGGATGCAACATTATACTGATTCCCTTTTTATGGCTTTAATTGTTCTTATCCTATTTTCTTTGTTGGGTCCTCAAGTCTAAATTTAATTGGGAAACATTCATTTAGCATCTACTACTTTTAAGACACTGTACTAAGTCTTCCATAATCTCCTCTCCTCATCTTGCCAGTCTTTTAACATCTTATTCCTCACCACTTAGTCTGAAATGCAGTGACATTTTTGTCCTTGCTTTTCCTTGCATAAAACACAACATCTCTAGACTCCAACCATTTTCTCAGATTTTTTTCCTGTGTCTGGTGTTCTCCTTCATTATTTTTACCTCCTAGCTTCCCTGGTTTCCTTCACATCCCAGTTAAAGTTCAACCTTCTGGGTTAAACCTTTTCCTGATCTAGAGGAAATTAATTCTAGAGTCCTCTTGTTGTTGATTATCTCCAATTTAAAGGTGATTAGGGTGTTTAGGGAGGATTAGTACCTCTGGTATGAGGGCTTGCCAAGTCATTTTTTTTTTAGTTTTTTTCAAGGCAAATGGGGTTAAGTGGCTTGCCCAAGGCCACACAGCTAAGTAATTATTGTCTGAGATCGGATTTGAACCCAGGTACTCCTGATTCCAGGGCCGGTGCTTTATCCACTGTGCCACCTAGCCGCCCCTAGCCAAGTCATTTTCAGGGCAGTTCATTCACCTTTAGTGTTCACTTTTCATCCAACTCTTATCTGTGGTTCCAGGAAACTGCGGAATGCTCAATGGCCACACTCTGGTAAAACCATCTTGGCAGAAGGTTTAAACCAAATTGAGGGTAACAGGACTCAAATCCAATGGTAAATTAGGGGGGTGTTTACTCCAAGCATATGAAGACTTTCCATGAAGGTTGCTAAACCAGGCACTTTTTTAGAGTGCTTAGAGTTTGGTCAGAAATCAAATATATACCAAGGTCACCCACTGAATCCCAGGCTATCACCAGTTATCTTGAGTTTTGTCCTGCCACTGAACTTCTCTGAGTCAAGATTAGGTGCACAGTAGATAGAGAACTAACCCTGGAGTCAGGAGGATCTGAGTTCAAATCCAATCTCAGATACTTGTCGCTTATTAGCTGTGTAACCTTGGACATATCACTTAATCCTGACTGCCTCATATCCAGGTCCATCTCCAGTCATTCTGATTTATATCCTGGCCATTGGACCCAAATGATTCTGGAGAAGAAAGTGAGGCTGGTGATTTAGCACATTTGTGTTCATATCAAGACATCAGGAAGAGAAAATGAGACTGACAATTTTGTGGACTCTTAAATTCAATTCATGCCCAAGTCAAGATATTGCCCCAAGGTGTAACTGGTCTTTGAAAATGAAAGATGAATAACAACATCATCTCCAATTTATACTTTAGCTCATCTGGTACAAAGTCCTTTGTAGGTTGTCTCCCCTATTAGATGGTAAACATATGAGCAGGGATTATATTTTGCCTGTACTTTTATCCTTGATACTCGGCAGTGTTTGGTACCTCTCTCTTCTATTTCTTGATCATTTTTCAGTCATGTCCAACTCTTTGTTACCCCATTAGCAGTCACACAGCTAATAAGTGTCAGAGGCTAGATTGAACTCAGGAAGCGTTTAGATCTGATACTTTCTCTTTGTGCCACTTTGCTATCCTGCTTGGCACCTAGTAGATGAGTAATAAATATTCATTGACTGACAGTACTAGAAATACAAAATCCAATCCCAAATCTTCCTGCCTTTATGGAATTTAAATTATACTGGGAGAGTACAATACATACAAAAATAAATAAATTCAAGATAATTTTAGAAGAGACTGAAAATGAACAAATGGGAATGATCATGAAAGGCTTTATATAGTAAGTGGCAACTAAGTAAAATTTGAAGGAATATAAGGACTCTAAAAGGTAGAAGAATTCTCTTCATAATTCTGAGTAGATGTTTCCCAAGTATTTCCCGTGTAGTCACCTTTCTGCACTACTCCCAACTTTCACTCTCACTTTCAGATTGAATTCCCAGAGTGACTGCTACCTAGAATTCTAGGGTTTAACCTTGTGGGACTAATCTTCTAGAATTATAGTTCAAAAGCCCCAACTGATATGTATTCCATTAACAGTTTGCCAATAGACTAAATGCATTTACATAGCAAAAACAGTAGTTAGAAGACATTCCCTCCATAAACCTGGCTCACACTCTCTCATGAATGCATGGAAAAAATAGTTTCAAAATTGGAGTTCAGTGGTAGAGTGACATGGATAAAGAATGCATGAATGATAAATGGGAAAGAAGGGAGAAGGGAATGCGTATTTGTAGAACAATTATGCTACAGGTGCTGTGTTAGATATTTTCTAGAAATCTTATTTTTGTACATGGGAACTTCCTCTTTTTTAGAATTGTCATACTGAGTTCTCAGGATTTATTCTTCCCCACAGATAATTTTTGATTTGCCAGGGATTACACTCCTTGAAGTTGTTTCCTTCCTTGGGTTTCCTTCCTCTCTTTATTTATGGCTCTCTGGAGTGTGTTGCTTCTATTGCTGGATGCATTGCATATTATTGATCTGGTAGTTGTGATGCCAGAGTCAATGGGGTGGAAAGGGAAGGAGAGAAAAATCCTCTATTCACTACTTGCTTACCTCTGTTATAGGCAGAGGGGCCTCTATCATTGCCCTAAAATTTTCAGTTCTCATACTTTTCCAAGGCTTTGACATTTGAAACATCTAGAGACATATTTAAACTGCTTGCTCAGTCAATCACATTGTTTTCCTCTTGATCTAGTCAAAGAAGTATTTACATTTCCTAAAGATATCAGGACATAGATTAATTTAATTTATAAACTAAAAGCTCATCATATATGAAAACATTCTGTGAATACATCACCTGAAATAATGTATGTGGGGAAACTCCTTTACCTTTTGCTTTCCCTTTCCTCCTCCTCCTCCTCCACTTCCTCTTCTTCTTCTTTGTCTTCTTCTTCCTCCTCCTTCTTCCTTCTTCTTCCTCCTTCTCCTCTTCCTCCTCTTTCTTTCCTCTCCTTTTCTCTCTTCTCTTTTTCCCTCTCCTCTCTCTCCATTTCCAATTTGTTCTGATCTTTATCTTGTCACTGGACTCAGATGTCTCCAGAGAAGGTGAGGCTGGTGACTCTGCACAATCTTTCCTCACTTAAATCCAGTTCACTTGCAGGTCATGGCATCACCTTCCTCATGGTCCTCTTTGAGAAGGAAGGACAAATAACAATTGCCCTTCTCTACAGGCCTTGATCTTATCTACTTAGAGTTGTATATAAAATAAGACAAGAAATCAGAGAGGACATATTGATATCAATTATAATAGTTGATAGTGGAGAGAGGAAACAGAAGAGGTATAAAAATCAGACCAAACTATAAAATCATTTAATGTAGGGACAAATAGTTTTATATAGTTCAGTAATCCCAAAATATTACTATTTAAAAAGACCATATAGCAATTGAGAACATAATAAAATTGCCACATATATATTATTGAACATAATATTCATGATGATCCTGTATCATCTTAGAAAAGGTCAAACTCTCTTTTATATACTCTATTTCAGACTCTAATGCATATTAGAAAGAATTCTATTAAGAATAGTGAAATTATTTAAAAGTCAGTACTTGAAAAGATATTATTTTCCTGGTATTTTTCTTATGGAACACCTCATTTCTAGATGATGTTATATCATAGATTTAGAGCCATAGATTTGGATTAATGTCATTTCACTGTAGTTACGGATTTGGATGGCATGAGTTTTTTGGAAATTTCACAGAATTTCAGAGTTAGAAGGAACTTCACTGAGTCAACCCATATTTGAAAACACTCAATGAATCTTCAAAAATCTTTATTGAGCTTTTGCTTGAATATTTCCACTGAGTGAGAACCAACATTAACCAAAACAACACATTCCTTTGATAGACTGTGCTAATTGTCAGGAAGCTTTTCTTTAATTCAGTCTAAATTTGCCTTTTTATGCCTGCTACCTGCTGTTACTAGTTTTGCCCTTGGGACCAAAGAGAACAAGCTGAAACCCTTCTCCACATGATAGCTTTTGCAGTTCTTGCAGAGCATTATTAAGCCCATTCCCCCTCCCCCTCCAAATCTAAGCCTTTTCTTTGCCAGGTTAAAGATCTATTCACTATGCCACCCAGGTACTCCCCCAGATATATTTTGACTTAGAATGCAGAGGGACTTTTGCCTTTAGGTTTCTGGAAGGTATGCTTTCATAATGTTGTCTAAGATCATATTAACTTTTTGGTTGACACATGACATTGTTGATTGATATTGAGTTTATAAATCCTTTTTCAAACTGTTGTGTAATCACCTCTCCCTATCTTGCACTTTTTTTAGGTTTTTGCAGGGCAAATGGGGTTAAATGGCTTGCCCAAGGCCACACAGCTAGGTAATTATTAAGTGTCTGAGATCGGATTTGAACCCAGGTACTCCTGACTCCAGGGCTGGTGCTTTATCTACTGCGCCACCTAGCCGCCCCTATCTTGCACTTTTGATGCTGATTTTTTGAACTTTACATTTATGCTTAAGAAATTTCATCTTACTGTACTCAGCCCAATTTTTTTAGCCTGGCAAGATCTTTTTGAAATCTGACTGTAATTTAGTGTGTTAGTAATCTCTCCTAACTTTGTATCATCTGTTGATCTGATGAGGATTCCTTTTATTCCTTTATACAAATCATTGATAAAAATTTAAAGAATGAGGCTACTGACTTTGCACAGCTCTGCCTCACTCAAATCCAGTTCATGTGCAAGTCAAGATATCACCCTTATGATGCCATTAGTCCTCTTTGAGAACAAAAGAACAACAATGACAATGAAAATAATGTCAGTAATGACAACTTATCAGTCATTTTCTTGTCATTTGCTATGTTGCTGTATTTATTCTCATAGCAGAAACCATGTCCTGGAAGAATTAACCCTTTTGGTTTTGTAATTACTCTTGACCCCTCAGCATCCTATTTGGTAAATACTTCACATAATCTATTTTTTTAGGTTTTTGCAAGGCAAATGGGGTTACTTGCCCAAGTTGACACAACTAGGTAATTACTAAGTGTCTGAGGCTGGATTTGAACTCAGGTACTCCTGACTCTGGAGCCAGTGCTCTAGCCCCTGTGCCACCTAGCTGTCCCCCATTTCTTTCTTTTTTTTGAATGTTATTTTATTTTATTATTTCAGTTACATACAAAGATAGTTTTCAGCATTCATCTTTTTTGTAAGTTTTTGAATTCCTTCCTCCCCATGACAGCAAATAATCTGATATGTTATATGTATAAAACCATCTTTAACATATTTCTCTAATAATCATGTTGTGAAAGAAGAATCAGAACTAAGGGGAAAAAACATGGGAAAAAGAAAAAACACTTAAGTTTTAAGAAGTGTGAACAGTTTGCTTTGGTTTGCATTCAGAGTCCATACCTTTTTCCCTGGATGTGGATAGAATTTTCCATCACTAGTCTTTTAGATTGTCCTTGATCACTGAACTGCTTAGAGGAGCCGAGTCCATTATAGTTGATCATCACACATTGTTGCCATAACCTACTATTTCATTTTCAATTCAGGGCTGTGTGGTGAGAGGGAAGCAGGTGAGGCAGAGCAGAGCCTCACCTCTGATTGTGAAGGGTTGAGTGCATACACCTGTTACAAGCCCACCCCTCACTGCACTTTCCTGTTCCAGTCATGTCTCACTTTGTTCCCCGACCATTTTCTGGTTGGCTGCCTTATGATACTCTCATTATATTTCTCATTCCTCAAACTCTTAACTCTGTTTTCTAGTTCTAGAGTCATAGTAAAAGAAATACTATTTATTGCTACTGAAGAGAGTTTGTCAATATATTTTTTCACAACTACACACATTTTTGTAAGTTTCTAAGCCCAGATACCACTTTCCTAAGTGCATCATCTTAGATTAATATACTCAAATAATAACTCCTTACAAATAGGGACTATCATCATTTTTGCACTTGTGCTTGGCACGTAGTAAGTCCTTAATAGTTAATTTTTTTTATTCATTAATTCATAATGCTTTCATGACATTTGAGTATGTCCTTTGTACTAGGTTTTTTTTTGGGGGGGTTAAGGCATTGGGGTTAAGTGACTTTTCCAAGGTCACACACTAGGTAATTATTAAGTGTCTGAGGTTGAATTTGAACTCGGGTCCTCCTGCTTCCAGGACCAGTGCTCTATCCACTGCACCATCTAACTGCCCTCATCCTACCAGTTTTGAATTATGTTATTATCTAGCCTATATCTCTCCATCTATTCCATGAGAATAGACTGAGGTAACTTTATTCAATGTTTAGATAAAATCTGTTCAGTTACTAGAATCCTAGATCTTGTCTGAGTTAACACTCAAGTATAGAAAATTGATGTATTTTATTCACCAGTGCTATTCACCTTTGCTTAACAACAATGTAAAATTGCCAAACATATTTCCAACTTATTTTCAACACAAAACTATATCAAATCCCTCAAGTATTTTTTTTTCCACAAAGGAGCTCTATTTAAGAAGCTCCAAAGGGTATTTTTAAAATTTATTTTTCTTGCCAGACCTTTTTTTAATTAATCTCTAGGGTGTCAGAGAGGAGAAATAAAGCCTCTATACCACATATCTGGTCCTAGTAAAATTTGATAACTATTCCCAAAATTCTATTAATTCATATTCATGAATAAAAGCAGATAGCTTGGTGAAAATTAGGCAGTTAAAAATTTAATAGAATCCTTGGACACTTAGTTATGAATTATAAAGTTATCTATAGTAGAACATTTGCTTTGAAGGCAGACACCTGCATCTTTTGTGCAATAGGTATTAATTCTTTGGATCTCATCTGAACTACTAGGGAAGACAAAATTTGAGTGTGGTCATTTTCGGCTCAAAAGTTCAATATTCTAATGTTTAAGAAAATAAAAAAGGGATTGAAGATATTTCAACAGCTACTTCTGAAAACCACATGTATACTTCAATAATTCAATGTTGCTATAATCACATTTATGTGGGCTTTCCAGTATGGCACATTTCAACCTATCCATACCTTTTTATTCTGTGAAAATACTGTCCTTATTCCTCATATAGGATCTATCCAATACCCTAAAGTGAGTTTTGTAAAAGAAAAATAAAAAAGGAATATATTAGGGAAGAAGGGGGTAGAATTGATTCTCTCACATAATCTTAGTACATGAGATGAAGACTATACAAACATGAAGGAAGGAATACTGTAAGTGGACTACAGCTGAACTTCACTTTGATTTGAATTGGAAAAAAATCAGATTTATTACACATACATTGATACAAAAAGTTTGGTATAGAAATATATCAAATTTAGGAAGGAATAAAGTGATGACAAGGAGAAGGATGGGGGAAATAAGAGGGAGAGTATAAGATTCAAAAGAAGGATTAATGAAAAATAAAATAAACTCCATCTTCAGAGGGGGGATGAGAAAGGAAAAAAGGAAAGAAATAAATATTAGAACCTGTGACTTGGGAAGAGATGACGAGTAATAGAGCACAAGCAGATAATTTCAAATATATATTTCTATTGTTGAACATATTCTCTTCTCATCAATTTTTTCTTTCCAAAGAAAGAGTGGACAACAAAAATGTTACAAAATTTAGTTTGGTGAGAGACACAATTAATAATCATTATTATTAATGTGAATGGAATGAACTTACAAATTAAATACTAGAGAGTATCATAATGAATTATCAAGGGGAATTCAACAACTTATTGCTTATAAGAAACATACATGATGAAAAATACAGGCTAAAACAAAAATCTATTATACTTTAACTGAACAACAACAACAACAACAAATAATAATAGTCTTAATGCAACAATAAAAAACTGGATTAAAAGAGATAATCATGAAAACTACATTATACTTAAAAGTAAAACAGATAATGATTACTATAAAGACAAACAATAACTTTAGCAAAATAGCAGAATATTTAATAAACCTATATAAGTCATTAACCTTTTTATATATTGCCAACAAAACCCAGAAAGAAGAAATGGAAAGAGAAATCCCTTTCAAAATATTTACGGAATGTACAAAATATTCAGGCATTCCTATATCCATACACCACTCCACAGAAATTATATGAATTCAACTCAAAACACTTAAAGAAATAAAGACAGATTGAAAACAAGGAGAGAAATTAGTTGTTTATGATGGGTTGTGCCGATATAATGAAATGAAAATAATAATTAATTTACTTATTCTGTGTCATAGCAATAAAACTACATAAAAATTACTTTAGAGAGTTAGAAAAAAGAAATACCCTGGAGGAAGAAAAGGTCAATATTCCCAAGAAAAATAAGGAGAAAAAAGGGGGGAGGAAATGAACCTAATACCATTATATTGAAAACTGTACTATAAAACACCAAACAGTAAAATTAAAAAATAATAAAGAGTTTGATCATAGATTAGATTAGGTACATAACTTATAGATGCAAATGAACATAGTATTATAGTATTAGACAAATTCAAAAATCCTTCTGGGTAAAGATAGCACTTTGGCAGAAACTAGGTTTAGACAAGATCTCATCCCATATGAAACAATAAGTTTCCATTTATGTTTGTGTGTGTGTGTGTGTGTGTGTGTGTGTGTGTGTGTGTGTGTGTGTAAGAAAGATCGCTATGAAAATAATTTCAAAGTCTTATGTACTATTAAGAAATTTGGTTGAACATGATAGGAGTTTGTGGTTTCACTTATAAGACTCCTTTTCCATTCCACCTTTTCTTTATTTTTAAAATTTTATTTATTAATTTTTAAATTTTACAATTTTCCCCCTAATCTCTCTTCCCTCTCTCCACCCCCACAGAAGGCAGTCTTAGTCTTTGCAATCTTTCCATGCTATACATTGATCTAAGTTGAAGGAAAAAAAAATATGAGATAGTAAAATTACATACTAAGATTACAGTTTTTTATATTAAAGATAATGGTTCCATTCTATCTTTTAACTAATTCTCATTTTCATTTTCATGAAATTCAGAATAAAATAATAAACCGTCAAAAAATATGACATTCAGAATTAAATACTATTGAAGATGTGGCTTGATCAATGTAATCACTATATGCACAGTTATATAGATTTAATTTTTTCATTACTTCAGGTTATTCAATGTAATTCAATAAACTTTTATTAAGCACTTACTATAATTAAACACTTACTATAATAAAAATGCTTACTATGTTTATTATATTGTGTATAATGGGTAAAGATAGGGTACTAATCTCATGGAATTTACAGTTGAAGACACATTAACAAATAATTATAATAAAAACAAGACAATGTAATTACATATGAAGGGTGCATACAAGGAAGTTACATTGGAGTTCTGAGGAAGGGAAAGATTATTACTAACTGAGGAGATCAGTGAAGAATTTATGAATTGTTCCAAAAAAGATTGATGGAGTATAATTATCAATTAGCTCACACTCTTGCCTCATGCTAAAAATATATTCACCTAAAATCTTCATCAACCAAACAAAAAAAAATTTATTAAGTGTGTATTGTGTACCAAATACTGTTCTAATTGTTGGAGACACAAAGACAAGAATGAAATAGGACCTTTCCTTACAGTGCTTACATTTTAATAACTAGAGATTGCTTTTATATATCCTGCTTTGTAGGTAATCTCTTACACTTTTTCAGATGATTTTTTTGGAATATAAATTTATCCTGGTTGAAAGTCATATGCTTTATTTGTTTTTTTTAGTGGTTTATTGTTTCAGTCTGTTGATATCATTTGGAACCTTTACTCTATCCCTTTATAAATTTAACAAGTTTGTGTTTTCTGTTTTGGTTACTTAATCAATTAATCTATCAGTGAGTATTTATTAAGTATTTACTATGAAATTGATCAGATATAAAAGAGACTGTGGGCCAGCACAGGATAGCAGAACTGGTGAAAATTGAAATTCCAAATGAGGGAAGGGACAAAATTGTTTGAATCAGAGAGAATGGGGAAAACTTTGAATAGTAGGGTAGATCAGGGTTAGTTACCAGAAGATAGGGAGGTGACCAGTCTCTTTTGTTTCCTGTTTTGCCCTACAATAAGCTTACATGGTTGCTGGAAGAGAAGATCCAAAGCAAGATTGCTCTTAGCACTGAGTTAACCTTTTCTGATATGGAATTTCCTGTATCCTTGTCAGATTTGGGATTAAGTTTTGGGCAAAGATGGGCCATAGGAAGGAAAAAATAGATAACTGTGACTAGAGGAGAGGAGAAGAAATAAGAAGCTAGGAAATTATTGAAAACTAATTTTGAAATTTTGAAATTTCCCACAATTTAGTTATTCAGTGTTCTTTCTACCAGAGTTAAAGAGGAAACCCAATTCATTTTCATTCGATTGGATTCAACAAATATTTATTAAGCATTTACTATATGTAAAATGATATAAAGATAAAAATACAATGATCTTTGCTTATAGAGAGCTTTCCTTCTACTTGGGAATATAATATATTTCCAGAAAAGTAAATGTAAGGTTATTTGTAGAGGGAAAGAGAACACTAATGACTTAGAGGGGACCAGAGAGAAAAACAAAGGAAATGTAGAATGAGACATTTTTTTGGACATGGTGGGGGGGGCGGAATTTGTCTTGCTTGAACATGCATATTTGGAACAGGACTTTTTTTTCTTTTGTTCTTGATTGAAGAAATTAGTGAGAAGACAGGAGGGGAATTTCTGTTTATTGGAAAAAACCCATGTTGTGTTGAGGAAATTACTTAAATTTCTGAGCTTGTTTTCTCACCTCTAAAATGAAGGACTTGGAATCCTGTGATGCTAATATTTTAGTGCCCTTAAAACCATGGAAATATGGAGATGAGGGTTTTGAAGCCTGTGGCTATAATTTCCAAATTCTATTTTAGTCAAAACGGTCTTTTAGAAACAATTTATGCCACTGTCTTTTTTTAACCTCACATAAAAAAAGATGTTTGTGAAGCTGGAGTTCACTAATGATAAATAGAGAAAGGAGAACTATAAAGGTTTTAAAAAATTAATCTTCAATATCCTACTGTGCTATTAACAAAAATTTAAAAAAATTTTTTCACTTAAAATAGATATGTGTTTTCTTGCTGCTTTTTGCTTTATATTACTGAATAGCTAGGAAATGATTTTGGTCAATAATTTGGACTTGACTTATGATTTCATTGGTGTATGGAATTCTTGGCAGGTTACTCCCTCTACCTCTAAGTTTTTGTAACTTACAGTCTTAACCATTTGTGCACTGAAAGATATCAGTTGACATTTATCCACTGTAACAAGCTGCCCAATTGGTTGATAAATGATCGGATAAATGACAAAAAGCCATTGTTGAATATATTTATTGTTCAGTTATTCAGTTGTGTCTGACTCTATATGACCCCTTGGACTATAGTATACCACGTCCTTCTTTTCTCCACCATCTATTGAAGCCTGCCCAAGTTCATGTTCATTGCTTCTATGCCACTATCTATCCATTTTATCCTATATCATCCCCCTTTCCTTTTGCCTTCAATCTTTCCCAACATCAGAATCTTTTCAAATGTAACCTATCTTATTATTTGGCCAAAGTATTTAAGCATCAGTTTTAGTATTTTTCCTTCCAGTGAATAGCCTGAATATATGAGTATATCTATATCTATATCTATATCTATATCTATATCTATATCTATATCTATATCTATATATATATACACATACATACACACATACATACATATTACCATCATATATATTATATATATTTAGATATAAGATTTTTTGTATTAGTATGAAATAGGAAAAAGAGAGCTGTCCTCAGAGAATAGAAGGATTGGGGTTGAATTTTGCCTTTGTCATTTACTGGCTTTTTTGTCTTGGGAGCAACACTTAGCCTCTCAAAATTGGGACTGACTCAGATTAAAATGGAAATGAGAAATGTTTAACAAAATAAGTAGAAATATAATAAAGCATAGAAGATGTGAATTTGTGGTTTTCCAAATCAATAATATACAACCTGCAAGAATTCTTATTTATTTGAGTTTGGTACCATTACTCTTGGCAACATTCTAAAAATATAGATTGTTTACAAAGTCTGGGGCAGGTTTAAGCTTTGAAAATTTAAATTTGCCCTAATACTCTTGGAATACCTTGTATAAGTTAAAAAGAAGGTGCTGATCTGCATTGGTAGAGGAAGTGTCTTCACCTGAGTATTCTTTATATCACCAAAAAATACAGGTTTGGTCTTGCTTCTTATCTTTAAAGTAGAATATTGGCTTGAAAAGTAGGTAGGGTTTCTGCATAGTAAAGATGGTGCTCTTTGTTCCTTTGTCTGTTTGCTATTCTGTGTAATTAGCTGGGAATAATTGTACTATCTCCATTGGCAACGAGGGCCATATTAGAAAATTTGTTTCCTAAAACAGACACATACACACACACAAACACACAGATATACTCACAAAGAGCAGAGACAAAGTCAGTTAGAGACAGTGGGGGGAGAGAGAGAGAGAGAGAGAGAGAGAGAGAGAGAGAGAGAGAGAGAGAGAGAGAGAGAGACAGACAGACAGAGAGACAGACAGAGGCAGAGAGAGACAGAGAGAGACAGAAAGAAACTGAGAGACAGGGAGAGACAAAGACTCATCAACTTATCACTCAGCTATCCTTTTGTTATTTGCTCATCCCTCTTCACTGGAACAAAAGAATCACCTTTTAACTTTAATCTTTGACATAATTGTTTTGAAACTGTAGAGAAACTATCCTTCCTTTAGAAATCCTTTAATAAAACCACTGAATTTTGAACTTATTTCTCTTACCTCTGACTTGTATAAAAATAAAAATTATGAGCATTTTTTTATTCTTGACAATAAAATTTCCAATAGGTGTTCCTACTGAGTTGTAGAAATTCATTTCTCCATCTTCATTTTTTACCAACAGACATTTGTTTTAGTCTCTGGATTGAATGGAGGATGACATGTTATAAGGGTTAAGAGAAGAAAATGACTATTTCTGGCTACATAAGCTGATATGTTTTAAAGCAAACCATTACTTTTCTCATTCAATAAAATTGAGAGGAAAAAAGGAAGGAACTCAGGCATGGATACCATTTTGAATGACAGCTTTTGGTCTGAGAAAATGAACAGTTATCCTTTAGAACAAGTAGGAGATACTGAAGGATTCCAGGTAAATGGGCCATGCCTTTTTGTAGCTTTCTGTTAAGAGATTTCTGTTGTTTAATTAAAACCAAAGAAGATGAGACTCTATTATGAATGCCTTTAGGAAAAAGACTCCATTCTTTTGGAAAGATAACTCTCTTATTTCTGCCTCATGTGTGACAGTATTTCACACAATCATCCATCAAATTCAGGTTACAAAAGGCTATATTCATTGCTTCTTGTCTCAAGTTTATCTACCTCATCATGAGCTACATTGCTTTTTTTCCCCCTAGAGCTCAATAAGTGTTGATTCTTCAATCCATGTTTTTGATTTTGGGGGCTGGTGTCAGAATAGATCACAAGGGATTCTGAACCCAATGATCTGGGTTGGAATACTTCCTCTGACAGTGGTGACCTCAGGCAAGTCAAATAATACTTCATTGCCTCAATTTCCCCAAATGTGAAACAAAAGGTCCCTTTGATCTCTAAATCTAAGCTTGTATAATTCCATACCTTGAGTTGGGGACTGTTTGTGAATTTAGTTGAAAAAAAAACCATTTTCTATTTGAGAACTCTTTTGGGAACCAGTGCTTTTCTCTTTTTCCTTCTGTGAGAGAAAAGTGAGTTACTGTATATGCTCTCTCTTATTCAGGATTTTAAGTCACCCATTTCCATGTTTTTATCCAGCTAATATGCTAATTCTGAGTTGAATTTGATATCTCATTTTAAATACTCTATGCTCATATAATATATCATTTCATGTAAATTCCTATCTGTTAGTGTTAATGTAACAATATAAACTAAGTTGGCATAAATAGAAAAAAATTTCTTTCACTCTATTTTTAATATTCCTAGTTATAATTTTACTAAAAGTTAGATTCTCAAAGTGATTAGTATATCAGCATTCTTTATGCCTCACTATCAGATAGGTATGTATGATGAAACCTTATATCTAATATTTTAAATTCATGAAATTGATATGAAATTCCACATAAATCACCCTGGAAGTTGTGAAAATTCATACAAAATGTATTTATTCTCTTAGAATCCTTATCTTCTTTTAAAAGCAAGTCAGGTGGCCTTCTACCATGAATTCTTCTTGAAATTATTTCATATATAGAGATTAGAGTATCATAGTAGAGAATAGGTCAGTTTTTTTTGTTTTTTTTTGTTTTTGTTTTTTTGTAAGGCAATGGGGTTAAGTGGCTTGCCCCAGGCCACACAGCTAGGTAATTATTATTAAGTGTTTGAGGCTGGATTTGAATTCAGGTACTCCTGACTCCAGAGCCGGTGCTCTATCCACTGTGTCACCTAGCTGCCCCATGAGAATAGGTCAGGTTTCATACTTCACTCTACTACAAACTTGACTAGTACTTTAGGAAGGTCATTTTATTTCTTGGTACTCTAGTTTGATATTTCTATAAGACTATAAATTGAAGAGAAGATGTTGACCTTATTTGGTAGAGGAAATTGTGTACTCCCTACCTGTTGGCTTATTTGTGTACATTGGCTTATTTTTGTACATGTTTTATTCACTCAAATAGAATGCAAACTCCTTGAG
Organism: Macrotis lagotis; assembly: GCF_037893015.1. Taxonomy (NCBI): domain Eukaryota; kingdom Metazoa; phylum Chordata; class Mammalia; order Peramelemorphia; family Peramelidae; genus Macrotis; species Macrotis lagotis. Next base: position 78,439,861 of record NC_133662.1, read on the forward strand.
GAGAAGGTTAATTTTGGTTTTTTCTTTGTTTTATCCAACATTAAGCAAAGTGACTTCTTGCCAATACTCAAGGAATTGAATTTTTAATGTAATATTCCTACCGAAAAATCAACAATCTTTTCTTTATCTTCACATGAAAACATACTTAGTTCAATGGAAAGAAAAAAAATCCCATTTCTGATATTTATTACCTATGTGACCTTCTATGTAACTTACCTGGCCTTCAAGTTTCATCATTTGTAATGTGTGACAGTAAGAATACATGGTTTCTCTGTGGTATATGTATGTCATGGAACACTATTGTTCTATTAGAAACCAGGAGGGATGGGAATTCAGGGAAGCCTGGAAGGATTTGCATGAACTGATGCTGAGTGAGCAGAACCAGAAAAAAACTGTACACCCAAATAGCAACATGGGGGTGATGATCAATCTTGATGGACTCGCTCATTCCATCAGTGCAACAATCAGGGAAAATTTTGGGTTGTCTGCAATGGAGAATACCATCTGTATCCAGAGAAAGAATTATGGACTTTGAACAAAGACCAAAGACTATTACCTTCAAATTAGGGAAAAAAACAGTTGTTATGTAATTTTACTATCTCATACTTTATTTTTCTTCCTTAAGGATATGATTTCTCTGACATTACATTCAACTGAGATCAATGTATAACATGGAACCAATGTAAAGACTAACAGAATACCTTCTGTGGGGGTTGGGGGGAGGTAAGGAAGAATGGGGAAAAAGTGTAAAACAAAATATATAAAATCTTTTCACAAAAAAGAATACATGGTTTCTGAGGATCATAGAATCATAGATGTGGCTCTGGAAGGGATCTTAGAGATGATTTACACATAAGATTCTGGATCTAGATCTGTAAGGACCTGTGTTACCAATACCCTCATTTTTTTCGGATAATTGAAGTGGGTTTTAAATAATTTGTCTTAGTTTATATTTATAAGTGGTAAAATCCATATTTAAACCTGGGCTTTTTTGAGTACCAAATAATGTTTATGACTTGATGTTATTCATTACCTAGAGGCTAAATCTATGATGAGGATCCTCTCTAGTTTTGGTAAGCCTGGTTTTTAGGCAACAGAGGAACAAACTGTCCCTGGAATTGTACCTGAAGCCTTTCCAACTTGGTAGAGCCTGTCAGAGTTTGTGCTTCTCTGGCATAACATATAAAAAATCTAGGGTCATTTCCACCCAATTACGAGATAGTCTTCATGGGAACATAATAAAAAAGTTAATTAGATACATTCTGGTTGTTGGACACATTTTTTTTCCTGATCAAAATTTCAACAAAGAAAAATTGTTTCTTAATTTTTTATTTCTATAATCCCTTCTATATTGCCTTTTAGAAACAAATAATTATATATAACTTGTCAATCTTTTCAACAGTAGATGAGGGGGGGAGATGCTGAGAAAGAAAAGAATTTTGAAGAGGGGGGGGAAAATTTTGTCTTTTATCTTTTGACCAAATCATCTTCTTTTTTAAAAAATATATTTAACTTTTATCCCCAATATATGTTAAAACACTTTTTTGCATTTAATTTTTTAAAATTTTGAGTTTCAAAGTCTATTCCTGCATCCTGTTATCTCCCCACTTGAGATGATAAGCAATCAGATATAGGTTATACATATGCAATCATGTAAAATATTACCATATTAGATATTTTGTACAAGAACAATTCAAATAAAGGATAAAGAATGAAAAAAAGAAAGAAAGTAAAAAATAGCATGCTTCAGTATGTATCAAGTGTATAGTATGCCTCATCATTAGTCTGTTGGGATTAGCTAGGTTATTCCCAGTTCTTCATTGAACAATATTGCTGTTATGATATATAATATTCATCTTGTTTTGCATCAGTTCATGTAAGTATTTCCAGATTTTCTGAAATAAATCTGTTTGTCATTTCTTAAAGCATCATAATATTCCATTTATAACCATGTACTGTAGTTTATTTAGTTATTCCTCAATTTCTGGGCATCACTTTGATGTTCAATTCTTAGACACCACAATAAATATTTTTTATACAAATAGATCCTTCCCTATTGCCACTCCTCTTTATTTTGGTGACTTTGGGATATAGACCTAGGAATGGCATTGCTGATCAAAGGGTATAACTAGTTTTATAGTCTGTACTTGGTACAAAATTGCTCTTTAAAATGTTGGATCAGTTCCCAACTCCACCAGTGTGCATTAGTGTTCCAGTTTCCCAGATCCTTTCCAATATTTATCATTTTCTTTTTTTGTCATATCAGTCAATACGATAGGTGTAAGGTAGTACTTTACTGTTGCTATAATTTGTCAATGGTGATTTAGAGCATGTTTTAATATGACTATAGATAGCTTTTCTGAAAACTGCCTGTACATGTCCTTTTGACCATTTGTCAAATGGGGAATGACTTGCACTTTTATAAATTTGACTCAGTTTTCTATCTTAAGAACCAAGGGCTTTATCAAAAATACTTGTGGCAAAATTTCTCCCCAATTTTCTGTTTTTCCTTATAATTTTCTTGCATTGCTTTTGTTTGTACAAAACCTTTTAAATATAATATAATCAAAATAATTTATTTTAAATTTTGCAATGTTCTCTATCTCTTGTTTGTTCATAAATTCTTCCCTTATCCATAGATTTGACAGGTAAACTATTCCATGCTTTCCTAATTTGCTTATGGTATCATCTTTTATGTATAAATCATGTACCCAATTTGACTTATCTTGTTATATGATATGAGATTCTGGTCTATACCTAGTTTCTGCTAGACTGTTTTCCAATTTTTCCAGAAGCTTTAAACATTGAGTTTTTATTCTAAAAGCTTGAATCTTTGCTTTATCATATACCAGCAGATTATTATGGTCATTTACTATAATGTAGTTTGTACCTAATCTATTTCACTGCTCACTATTCTTTCACTAGATAATTATTGCTTTATAACATAGGTTGAGATATGGTAAGACCTTCCTTTTTTTTCATTGATTCCTTTGTTATTCTTGATTTCTTGTTTTTTCAGATAAATTTTATTATTTCTAGATCTATAAAATGTTTTTCTGATAGGTTGATTTGTAGATTAATTTAGGGAAAATTGTCATTTTTATTTTATTGGTTTGGTCTTTCCTTGATCTATTAATATTTTTCCAGTGTTTTGATTTTTAGTTGTGTGAAAAGTGTTTTGTAGTTCATGAGTTCTTGGTTTTGCCTTGGTAGGTAGACTGCCAAGTAGCAAGCATTTATTTTTTTTTTACTATTTGCAGGTATTTTAAATGGAATTTCTCTTTGATTAAATGGAATTTCTCTTTGTTCTCTTGTTTTTTATATAGTCATATAAAGAAATGCTGTTGACTTTTTTTTTTTAAATTTTATTTTTTTTTTAGGTTTTTTTTTGCAGGGCAAACAGGGTTAAGTGGCTTGCTCAAGGCCACATGGCTAGGTAATTATTAAGTGTCTGAGACCGGATTTGAGCCCAGGTACTCCTGACTCCAGGGCCGGTGCTTTATCCACTACGCCACCTAGCCGCCCCTTGCTGTTGACTTTTGAAGTTTATGTTATATTCTGCAACTTTGCTAGCATTGTTAATAACTTCAAGCAGTTTATTAATTGATTCTGTTGAATTCTCTAAATATAACATTACATCATCTGTGAACTGATAGTTTTGTTTCCTCATTTCCTATCTAATTCCTGTAATTTCTACTTCTTTTATTGCTATAGCTAGCATTTCAATTTATATTGAATAATAAATATGATAATGGGCATCTTTGCTTTACCTCTCATTGCTTTGGGAAGGCTTCTAACTTATCTCCATTACAAATAAAACTTACTGATGATTTTTTAAAAATATTACTTATAATTTTAAGGTAAGTTTCTTTACTTTCTATGCTTTTTAAAAAATAAAAATGGATATGGAATTTTGTCAAAGGTTTTTTTCTGCTGCTATTGAGATAATCATGTGGTTCCTATTGGTTTTGTTTTGATATAAATAATTATTCTTATAATTTTCTTAATATTGAGCCAGTCCTGCATTCCCAGTATAAATCTTACCTGGTGTTAGTGTATGATTTTTGTGATATATTGCTGTAGTGTCTTTGCAATTATTCTATTTAAAATTTTTACAGTAATCTTCTTTAGGGAAATTGGTCTATAATTTTATTTCTTTGTTTTGGCTCTTCCTGGTATCAGCACTACAGTTTTGCCACAAAAGGAATTTGGTAGGTCTTCTACTTCACTTATTTTTCCTAATATTTTATATAGAATTGAGATTAATTGTTCTTTAACAATTGTTTAGTAGAACTCACTTTTGACTCTATCTGGTCCTGGGGCTTGTTTCTTAGGAAGTTTGTTAGTGGTTTATTCAATTTCATTTTTTATCCTCTTTTAATCTGGACATTTATATTTTTGCAAATATTCATCCATTCATTTAGATTTTCAGATTTTTTTTTTTGGTATATAATTGGGCAAAATAAATCCTTACAATAGTTTTTCCTCTTCACTGATGGTGAAGTAACATACTTCATTTTTTGATACTAGTAATTTAGTTTTCTTCTTTTTAAAAAACTCTAAACAATGGTTTATATATTTTATTGGTTTTTCATAAACTCAGTTTCTAGTTTTATTTATTAGTTCAATGCTTTTCTTACTAGCTATGCTATAGAAACTACTGACTTGCCTAGACTTGAGCCCTGTTACAGGCCCCTGCAATGAGACTGACTGCTCCTACTCTCAGAACTTGCTCCCCTTCTACCCCAGTGAGACAGACTTTTCCTCCATGCTGGTATGTTGCGTCTCTGCTCCTAGATTAATTCTGGGTTTCACATTGTTTGGAGGGGAAATGGGAAGGCTTCAGAAGGTTCCTTCCTCATCCTGTCACCTTGGCACTGGAAGTTCCTCCAAATTATTTTCAATTAATCAATCAATGAGTGAACCAGTATTTATAAAATACTATGGTACTATGGTGGATACTGGGGATAAAAATGTAAAGTAAGACCATCCCTGCCCTCAAGAAGCTTACATTCTACTAGAGAGAAAGGCAACCATTTATAGAGAAGTAAAGAAAAAAACAAATAAATTGAATACATTGTTATTTTCAGTCAAAGTTTGCATTTGAGTTAAGCAGAGAACTAGGGATTCCAAGGGATGTTTATGGTAACAAGGGAATTACTTGGGGATAACCTGAGCAAGGATATGGACTAGTTTAACTGGAATGTAGTGTATATGGAGGGGAAGAATAATTAAATAGTCTAGAAAACATGTTGGAATCATATTGTGAAAGATTTTGAGTACAAAAAAGAAAGAGTTTGTATTTTGTTGTTAAGGTAATGAGGAATCACAAAATCCTTGACACATGTTGGGAATTTTCAGAATTCTTTTCTCCCCTTGTCAGGGAGGAACCATTTTTTAACAATTTTATGTGGTTTTTAAAAAAGATCAGTTCTTTTTATCTTATCCAAACTGAAAGTGCAGGGTAGATCCCACTCAGATTAGCATGGGAGACTCACCATTTTTAGCCCAATCTGGATCAGTCTTCCTTAAGCTTCAACTTCTACCCAGGGTTCACCATGTTAATGCTGACCTAAATGAAGATATCTGATTAATTTAGTCCAGTGAAGTTCAGAATTCTCAAGGACAAGAGATCCCAACCTCAGATTCCCCAGCAGCTGGGATTATGCCACCATATAAAAACAAATCAAAGCAAAACAAACCAAAAATACATGAACTCAGGTTCACATCTTAGGTGTTATCCTCTTTTTCTCACTTCACATCTACATTCTGTAGTCAAACTTTATCATTTCTTTTGGAGATATCCTCACTTTAATACCACCACTTTGGTTCAGGCCTTTTTACCTTTCATCTGGACAATAGCCAGAAATAATCTGCCCAAAACTCTCTCCACTCCTATCTAACCAAAACAGCTGCCAAAACAATTTTTCCTATACACATACACTGCTCTGGCATTTGAAGTTTCTCAATCTAGTCCCTTCTATCTTTCCAGTATTCTTATATACCATTCCTTTTTATGTACTCCACCACATAATTTGTTCCTTATACACATTCCTTCATTTCCCTTTTCTATATTTGGAATTCTCTACCTCCTTTCTTTCAAGAGTCAGCTCCTGAGAAACTTTTTATAGCAAATCTTTTCTGGTCCCCTCTGCTGGCAATGAATTTTTCTCTAAAGTTACCTTGCCTCTTATTTGATATCATCTGTCTCTCTGTCTCTCTCCCTTCCCTGCTTAATAAATGTTTGATTGATTGAAATTAGGAAGAAGGATGATTTCAGGCAAAATAAATTATGAGTTCTATTTTGGGTGTGTTGAGTTACAGGTATCTAAAGACTTCCAGGGGAACATATAAAACTGGCAACTGGTCATGTAGCATTGTAGCTTGGTGAATTCTAAGTGTTGGATATATAGATTTCTGCACAGAGATGATAGTTGAATACATAAAACTGATGATATCACAAAGAATAAGTATATATCTATCTATCTATATCTATCTATCTCTATCTCTATCTCTATCATCTCTCTCTCTCTCTCTCTCTCTCTCTCTCTCTATATATATATATATATGTAGAGAGAGAGAGAGACAATAAGAGAGGACCCAAGACAGTGTCCCAGAAGTATAACCACAAAACAGGGTGGAGCATAAATTATCAACCTGAAAAGGAGCCTAAAGATCTAAAGATGACTTTGACAGATATAAAATAATCATGAGAAACTGATGAAACCAGGCCATTAGGGAGATTGTCTTCTCCTGGGAGAAAACTATCCATAATGCTGCAAAGAGGTCAAGAATACTACTGAGAGGTCAATGGATTGACCATAAGTGATCAATTGTAACCTCAGAAAAAAATAGCATCTTGAGTAATAGGAATGGAAGACTGATTGCAAGGTAAAACTGAATGGGAGGTGAGAAAATGGAGAAAACAAGTGTAGATTGCTTCTTCTTGGTGTTTCTAAAAGAGAGGATGACATAGTATAGTAGTTTGAGCAAATGATTTTTTAAAAGAATGAGTGAAATTGGGACATGTTGATAATAGAAAAGGGGAAAAGATAAGGAGAAGTTAAAATAAAAAAGAGAGAGGGCATTTGAAGGAATAAATACTAGAGGAGACCAGAAGGACTGGGATCTAGGGGATAGTCTGGAGAAAGCCAAGTTCTTTTCTTTTTCTTTTTTTTTCTTGCAAGGCAATGGGGTTAAGTGACTTGCTCAAGGCCACACAACTAGGCAATTATTAAGGTTGGATTTGAACTTAGTGACTTCAGGACTGGAGCTCTATCTACTACACCACCTAGCTGCCCCCCCCCAACTTATTTTCCAAGACCAGCATAGAAGATGAAAGTATGGGGGATCATGCTGAAGGAATACACTTGTGCTTGTAAGTAAACTAACAGTATATGTGACATGATATTCAACTTTGCCTTCCTCTCCAAGAAATTCCCTTTATCATAGAATATTCATTGATCTTAGTGAATTTTTCAATGGGGCCATCCTCCACATTTTACATTTTTCTCTTAACACCTTTTAATTAAGATCCATTTTTTCTTAGCTTTTATCACATCTTAGTACTGTTGGAAACAACTACCAAAGAAAGATACATGAATTTTTTTCTTTTGTATCTTTTTTAGAAGCCATAGGCCTGACAGGAAAAAAAAAACTGCAAAGGAAATTATTCAAAAACCAGAAATAGCTGGAGCTAGACTGTCTAGTCACCAACCAAACTGTGTTATTATTTGCAAAATTAATTAGGAAATAAAGAGATGTGACTGTTTGGATTTTTTTTTAATCTGTTACCTGATAGAACAAACAACTACTCCAGTTCCAGCTGGGGACAAGTCTTGTTCTGATAAGAAAATAGTTGCAAGAAGAACACAGCCAAGATTGAGAACATCTTCAGTGATGGAGGTGGGGTGGTGGTAGGAATTCATAGTTTGGTATTGGCTTCAGTGTCCCAAGTTCAATATTGTCTCCAGTAGTATATGAAAAACCATGTCTCTTACCTCTTTGAATTTTCTAAATCCCAAATTCTGAGACTGAGGTTGAATGCTTTTTCTTGGCTGTTCCTCCCCTAAACTCAGTTGCCTCGGTATCTAATGAGCAAGAAGCTGTATCTTCTTTTGACTTGAAAGCCTCATGCTTCCAGATGGGGGAGCTAAGAGCCTATGGTTTCTCCTCACTACTTCAGTTCCAAAAGGGAATAAAATGATTAGGATGAATTCACAATCATTAAGGCAAAATACATATGGCTCAAGATGGTGATCAATTAGTGAATAGCACAATTATGGAATAATACCAATTATACTGCACATGGGGGAAAATAATAGACATTCTGGACAGCATCCATGGAGAACAGGATGGCATTTAAAGTCCTGCTATAAAGTGCATGCTCCAGTTATACACTATTACAAATTATATTTTCAAGGAGATTCTATCAGGAATGTTGGTCCAGATGGCAACATTTTCTTTGATGAGCAGGTAGATCATTGTAAGGTAGTGCAAGGAAAGAATTGGTGCCTTTTAGTAACCGGTGCAAAAAGTGTATATGTGGTGTTGGTGGGGAAAGTAAGGTTATATATGTTAGTGGCAGTAGAGAAGGTTGTATATATATATATATATATATATATATATATATATATATATATATATATATAGGAGTAGATAATGCTTTGTGTGCATGTTTTGCCGATAGAAGCAGGAAAGAGTATATTAATTATAGCAGAGAAAGCTGTGTATGTTTTAATGGTTACTGAATCATAGGATTTTAGATCTAGAGATGGAATAATAGTAATAATAATGGTTAGTATTTATATCAAGCTTCATTAGAGATGAGGAAAAAGGTGAAGAGAAGTTGAGTGATTTGTCTAGTTTCCTATAAGTTAATAAGTGATGGAAGCTGAATTTGGACTCAGATATTCCCTAAGCCAGGTCCAGGACTTTATTCACTGGATTATCTAGCTGAAAGGTACCTCAGAAACCATTTAATACAATCATTTCATTTTACAGACAAGGAGTAATTTGTTCAAGGTCACACAGGTAGTAAACATCAGAGGAGAACTGATGACCTCAGAGCCTGGGCTTTGGCTGAATCACATTACTCCCCAGGAGAAAGGTTGTGTGCAACCGTCTCTGTCTTTGTTTCTGTCTCCTTGGCTCTGACTCTCTGATTGTCTATCTGTTTCTGTGAACCTTCTCTATCTATCTCTCTGGCTCTGTCTCTCTGGCCCTCTCTGTCTGTCTCTGTGTCTCTGGTTTTTCCCATTGTCTGTCTCTTTTTCTCTAGTGGGGAGGGTAGGACTGTGTGATTTTGGTGTGGAAAATTATGGGTGTCCAAGAGAGCATGCTGAGAAAGGCTAAAGATTTGTAAGTAGGTGAATGTGAGGAATGGTGATGGTGAGGAAGGTTGTGGATCTAGGTGGTATTTCATATCATCTCTATAGTCTTCATATGCTCATGCAATCCACTTAGAGCTATTCTCAGATTAGCTTCAATGATGTACCCATCTGGCAACCACATTGTGGGCAGCTGCTACTTGAGAAAAGCTGGCTTTCCACTCTGAGAGCAGCTTGACCTGCAAGAGAGAGTCCTATGGAAAAAGGAGGGGGAGGTAGGTAGCAACTTGTCTCTCCTTCCTGCCTTTGGGGGCTGGGGTAGTTTTACGATAGATTATAGCATTTCAGAAACAGAAGAAACCTCAGTGTCTATGTAGTCCAATATATACCAAAGCAAGAATCCTCTCTACAAGATTCCTTATGAGATCCAGTCATTGTTTGAGGACCTCTAGCCAAGAGGAACAGTGGATAGAATATGAAGTATATAGTCAAGAAGACCTGAGTTCAAGTCTTATTTCTCATACTTACCAGTTTGACTAGTATGACCCTTGTCACTAATCTTTTATTTGTCATGGTATAATAGGGGATAAATAAAATGGGAATAATATCTAAATCCTAGTTTTTTTTGAAGGATCAAGTGAGATAATATTTGTAAAGTGCTCAGAACTGGACCTGGAACATAGCCAACACAATACATGTTTGTTTCCTTCTTCTTCAATAAGGAGGAGCCAACCACACCCTGAAGCAGTACATCCTACTTCTGGGAGTTCTATCCAGTTAGAAAATATTCCTGGAACATGAATGCATTGTTGGTGGAGCTGTGAAATAATTCAATCTTCCTGGGGAGCAATTTGGAATTACACCTAAAGGGCAATAAAAATGTGCATATCCATTGATCCAGCACTACTGGGTCTATATCCTGAAGAGATCATGAAAAAGGATAAAAACATCACTAGTACAAAAAAGTTATAGCAGCCCTGTTTGTGGTGGCAAAGAACTGGAAATTTAGGGGATGTTCATCAATTGGGGAATAGCTGAACAAATTGTATATGTATATTATGGAACACTATTGTTCTATTAGAAACCCGGAAGGATGAGATTTCAGAAAAGCCTGGAAAGACTTGCATGAATTGATGCTGAGCGAGATGAGCAGAACCAGAAAAACATCATACACCCTAACAGCAACATGAGGGTGATGATCAACCTTAATGGACTTGCAAATTCCATCAATGCAATAATCAGGCACAATTTTGGGGTATCTGCAATGGAGAATACCATCTGTATCCAGAGAAAGAACTGTGGAGTTTAAGCAAAGACCAAAGACTATTACCTCAGTTTTTTTAAAAGTTGTCTTATGTACTACCTAATTTTGTTATCTCTAATATTTTATTTGGATATTTTTTCTCAACACATTCAATTTTGATCAAAGCATAGCATGAAAACAATGTAAAGATTATCAGATTGCCTTCTGTGGGGGGAGGGGCAAGGGAAGGGAAGGTGGGGAACAAAGTGTAAAATTCAAAACCTTACCAAAAAATGATAGTTAGAAACTACTATTGTATATAATTGGAAAACAAATAAAATATTTATACAATTAAAAATTTTGTCTAAATAAACATAGAATAGAAATAGACTAGAGTTGAATAAACATTGATTTCTTAGGTTAAAAAAAGAAAATATTCCTTTAAATTAACCTTAAATTTGCCTTGTTCCTAGATTCTACCTCTGAGACCAAGAAGAGACAATGTAATCTTACTTCCAAAAGACAGCTTCTCAAATGTCCACCATATCTCAATTAGTCTTCTCTTCTTCAGGTGAAAAATTCCCAGTTCTTTCAATTATTCTTCTAGGTCTTTCATCATTCTCATGGTCCTCCTCTGGATATTTTCAAGCTTATTGATGTCATTCCTAAATGTACTCAGCAGTGAACACATTCCAGATTTGGTCTGACCAGGACAGAGTAGAGTGAAACTACTTTTAGCATTGTCAATACAATGAACAGTTTCATTATCATAAACATAAAAACAGGTCAGCTTAACTGATTCAGTCCTGGGGCTCTACAGGAGTATCTGGGATTAGCATCAGTGATTCTTGGTTCATTGAATAATAGAATTGCTACATTGGAGTAAACCTCAGTTCTCACCTGATTCAATATGGATCTGGAGGTGATAAAATTTTGGCCTTCCCAAAATGTATAAACTATTTCATAGGAGGAATTATGCTCTATACTACTCTTATATTTCCCATATCCTGGCACACAATTAGTGTTCAATGATTAATTTTTAACAAGAATTTATTATTAAGCACCTACTATGTTCCATATACTTATAGAGTTTCAAAGACAAAAATAAAACTATTTCATGGTCACAAAAATATTTCATGGTTATTTTAGGAAAGGGGGAACATGAATGTTTTTGGGAAATCAGGAAAGATCTCACCTAATAGGGTTTGAATTAAACCTTGAAGGGAACTAGAGATAGTGAGGAGGCAAAGCAATGAGGACATGGAGGATAGCTTAGTTTACGTAAAGGCAAGGAATTGGGGTATGTGATGCTGAATTTAGAAAATAGTAGGTCAATTTGTTCAGAACATACAGTGTGTGATGGGGAGTCATGTAAAAGAAGCTGAGAGAGAGAGAGAGAGAGAGAGAGAGAGAGAGAGAGAGAGAGAGAGAGAGAGAGAGTTTGAAATCAAATACACTGTTATTTTTCTAAGTGATGTCAAGTTCTTTTCCAGGTATTTGGAACATTCCAAAATGATATTATTTTCATTTTACACTGTCTTTCTTCCCAGCTTTCCTTATTCTGTTTCTCTTCATTTATGAACAATATTGATTTCTGAAAATGCTCAGGGGACAACTGTCCACCTTAAGAACAGAAAGGGATTGGATGAGATTTGAACTTTTAGAACTGTGACAAGGAACTTGGTCTCATAGACAGACTTAAAAAATCTGAGGAAGAGTGTAACTGCCATTTCAATCTCTTAGGTTCTTTTTGAATTTTTTTCTTTTTCTACCAATTATTTTTTTTTGTGGTCTTGGGGATGTGAGAATATTCTTCTGCTTCTCCTAACTTATGAACATTTAAAGAAGAGTGATGTTTACCTAACCTGGAAAGATCCAGGGATGTTGACAATATATGGAATTGTATGTATAAACTAAGTGTTGGGGGGGAAAAGATAATTCCTTAACTCTCTTCTCTCCAAATCAACTTAACTGTCACCAAATCACAGAATTTTAGAATGAGAAGAGACCTCAGTGGTGCCATCTAGCTCAACCAATGCCTAAAATATCCCCTATTACAATATAGGGAGCAAGTAGAATGAAGAAGACTCATTCTTATGCATTCAAATCTGATCTCAAACACTTACTGGTTGTGTGAACCTGAGCAAGTCACTTAACCCTGTCTGCTTCAATTTCCTCATTTCTAAAATGAGCCCAAGAAGGATATGCAAACCACTCTAGTATCTTTGCCAAGGAAAAATCTGAAATAGGGTCACAAAGAAATGATGGATAACAAAATCAACAATATTGCAACAAAGAAGTGGATGTATAGCTTCTTGCAGATTTATAATGAGGAGGACTGCACTAATTCATATAGTATCCCACTCCACTGTTATCAGGTGGCCAGGCACAGAAAATTTGGTGAAGACTAGTCTTTTTAAAATTTTTATATTTATTAATCAATAAAAATCTACCTTTTCTTCTCTTCCCCCATCATTGCAAAAAATGTAAAATACATATTATAAACATGTATGATCAAGAAAAACAAATTCCAAACTAACCATGCCCAAAAAGTATAACTCTTTCTGTACTCTGAGTCTTTTACTTTTTTTTATAAGGAGTGATTAGATAACATGTTTAATCATTAATCCTCTGGAATCTTAATTGATTGTTTTGGTGATCAGAGTCCCTACTTCTTTCAAAGTTGTTTATCTTTACCATATTTTTTATCATCATATAAGTTGTTCTCTTGGTTCTATTCACTTCACTTTGCATCAGTTTATATTAGTCTTTCCAGGTTTCTTTGATGTCATCTCATTCATCCTTTCTTTCAGCACAATAGTATTCCCACACATTTATATACTTGTTCATTCATTCCCAAAATTGTTGGACCCTCAAATTATCATTCTTTGTCACCTAAAAAATAACTATAAATATTTTTATACATTCTTAGTTAGAATTTATTTTGCTTAGGACTAATCTCTCCTTTGCCCTATCATCTCTTAATCTAGTTTCCCTTTTCTTCTTTCTCTTTAATTTCTCTATTGAGTGAATATGCATGTGTGTGTGTGTGTGTGTGTGTGTGTGTTCTTCCTTGAGAGTGAGGTTCAAGTGTCATGTTACCTCCATCCCTTTCTTCTTGTTTGTACAGATATCCACTTGCACATTATGATTGTGATATAATTTCCTGCAATCCTTGTTTCCCCTATACCCTTCTAGGATATTCCTCTTCCCTTTTCTTTTCTTCTCCAAAGATTATTAATTAACAGCAGAATGATTTCAAGGCCTTGTCTTTAGTAAACTTTCTCCAGGACCCCAGTGATGATTAGGTTGTATCACCTCATCATATCTGAATATAAGCAATTTATCCCCGTTTAGTCATTTATTATTGTTTATCCATATTTACCTTCATATGTTTCTTTTACCTCTTGTGCTTGTCTTTCAAAGTTTCTACAGGTTCTCTTATTTTCTTTTTCTTTTTAATCAGGACTGCTTAGAAGTCTTTTATCATAAAGGGTTTCATAGTTTTCACCTGTAGGATTTTACTTAGTCTTTTCTGAATAAGTTAGTCTTGGCTAGAAGGATATATATCTTTCTGGAAAAAAACTGTATTGCAAACTCTAAGCTTCTTTATAATGGAAGTTGCTAAATTGTATGATTCTAACTGAGGTTTCTGGGTGCTTGAATTCTTTTTTTTTTGACTTCCTGCAGCATTTTTTCTTTATCCTGGAAGCTTTGGATTTTAGTTATGATATTCCTGGGAGTTTTTGTGTTTGGGTACTTCAGTCTTTCTTGATTTTTTTCTCCTTAATCTGTTTTCCAGGTTATTTGTTTTAATAATATCTTATGTTTTCTTCAATTTTTAGTCTTTGGACTTTGTTTTAATAATTTCTTATTGCCTCATAGAATCATTTGTTTCTTTTTGGGTACATTCTAATTTTCAGGGAGTTTGTTTCTTGGGGAAGGTTTTGTATTTCTTATATCAAGCTATTAAATTCACTTTATAAATCTTTCTTCCATAGTTCTCATTTCTGTTGACCTTTTACACTTCTATTTAATTTATAAAAACCTTTTAAGCTCTTTGGGAAAAACTTGAGTTATTTTCTATAGAAATTCTAATTGAATTGGTGTTCCCAGTCATGATTTTTTTTTTTTGAGGTTTTGTCTCTAAGTGCTTTGGAATAATTTTTTTCTTCTGCTTTGTACCTTGGGCATTCCAAAGACCTGAAAGTTTCTCTTTGGTCTAGAATTCCTATCCTTGTTATAGTTTTTCTTGTGTAGATGAAGGTTGAAGATGAAACTGAGTTCCTGCTCTGCTCACTGGGTTGGAACCATAATCCTGCAGCTTGCATTTGTGACCCATAACTGGATATTAGATGACAAAACTGTCAGATGGCACCAGTTATGTCTCAGGAATGAGATGGGTCCTTGTATAGACCTGGGACTTCCTCTTAATCTGGCTTGTATATATATGTATATATATATATATGTATATATATTTATTTATTTTTTACCTATTCAAGGCAATGGGGTTAAGCGACTTGCCCAAGGTCACACAGCTAGGCAATTATTAAATGTCTGAGGTCAAATTTGAACTCAGGTCCTCCTGAGTCCAGGGCTGGTGCTCTATCAACTGCACCACCTAGCTGCCTCCTGGCTTTATCTTGTATAGTTCCCTCTTCTTAAGAACCAGAGCATTACATAAAACCATGTTCCTAAACCAGTTTCCATTCCCAGTTTCTGCATACCTCTATCTCCTGGGATAGAAAAGTGACTTACTGTGTCTTTGTCTTAGATTTTCCATCAAGATTTGTGGAGAAACTTGCTGTTCTACTCAGCAACACATAGATCTATTATTTTCTTTGATACAGTTGATAAGTATCTATGACTTATTAATATAGGGAATATTTCCTAAGGGAAGAGAACAAACATTTACCATTATCTATATTCTTTGGGGCTAGAGTGATCTCAGGTAAACTGTAAATATACAGTGTGCATTTAGCCTACATGTCCATTATGGTGACAGATTTACTGGCCAAATATGATTTTGAAATTTTCCTTTGACTTAAGAATCTTCAGATCTTTTAGCTATAGAGAGTTTACATTGAACTTTAAAAGTGATTTTTGAATTTCAGCTAACAATGCTAATCAGTACCTTCACTGCATCTCTTAGAGGCAAAGAGATTAATAACTTGTCTAGGTTCAAACACATCAGAAACAGAACCTCAATGGAGCTCTTTCTGACTCCAAGACTAGCTCTCTCTTCACCATGTCACAATGTATCTCAAGGTAAATAGTACAAATATAATTAGTCCCACATGAGATATGAGGAATTTGAGGTTCAGAGAGATTAAACACTTAGTGTCTCAAGTGGACTTCATCTCAGTTCTTGAGTTCAGGTGTAATGCTCTCTCCACTCAAAAGATGCTGCCTCTCCAAACAGCTGCCTATGAAGGGAAGCCTTGCATAGTTGGGAGACCAGGAGCAAACACTGAAAATGCTATGTTGTCTCAACGGCTTTATATTAAGGACAGCAAGTTGCTCAGAGCATACAATACACAAAAATCTCTTAAGAATCAAGGATAAGAGCAGTATACACAAACTTTTGCCATATTTGTATTCTTGGACAATAGAAAACTATATAAAAGTGTTAGATATTAGCCCACACAGCTATTAGCCAAACATGATTTATTTTTCTTTGACTTAAGAATTATCTCTATCAAATCTCGAAGTTAGTGATTCTCAGTCTTCTTTTTGGTTTCAGGAACCCTTTATAATTTTAAAAGTAAATGAAGATCCCAAAGATCTTTTGTTTATGAAGGATTTATTTGATATTTTAAACATTAAAACTGATAAAATTTTAAAAATATATTTATTCATTAAAATGGGCACATAATTTTTAGCATAAAATAATTATATTTTCCATTCCATCCCAAATAAGAGAGAATGGCCTTGTTTTACATATTTTTACAAATCTCTTTAATGTCTGAATTAATACAAGATAGCTAGATTCTCATATTTGCTTCTACATTCTCTGTTGCCATATGTTGTTTTGATTGAAGTACCTGAAGAAAATCTGGTCTCATAGAGATATGGAGATGGAAAAGAGAGGAGTATTTTCATAAGCAAATAGCACCTTGGAATTGAAAATAGTTTTGGAACTGCTGCTCTTAGCTATTGAAAACTGACGTGGAATATAAAAAGAGAACTTTATTTATGGTAAGCTTCTAATTTTCCAATAAGAACTGATTGCCTATTTAGATACAAGTTAAAACTTAGGCTGACTATTCCAGAGACACTAACGATATTCTGTAGTTGCTGTCACTCAGTTCCCCTCTTCCCCCCATTCTTAGCTGATTTATGCTGAGGTGATACACATGAATCATTACAGATTTTGAGTTAAAGAGAACGTCAGAAATCCTCTAATCCACACTTTCAATAGATGAGGAAATTGAATCCTAGGGAGAAGAAATGAATTGTCAAAGGTTACTCAAGTAGAATATGTCAGAAACAGGATCTGAATACAACAGTTTCCTAAGCACAATGTGGAGGAACTGGTTCAGTGAGCTGGGACTCATATCTTTCTTCTCTATCTTCAATGACTTGGGCAGGTGATAATTGAGATTGCCGAAAGAGGATGGGTAGGGGTGAGGGTGTGGGAGGAACCACACAGTCTTTTTAGGCATAAATAGTCTATATAGCAATAGACCATGTAGAATGGAGAAGGAGCATTTGGGTTGCCTTGCCAGGATAATAAGCTTTAACTGATATTTGAAAGGGAGATAGGTAGGGGTGGTTAGGTGGTGCAGAGGATACAGCACCTGCCCTGGAGTCAGGAGTATCTGAGTTCAAATCTGGCTTCGGACACTTAAAAATGACCTATCCATGTGGCCTTGGGCAAGCCGCTTAACCCCATTTGCCTTGCAAAAACTAAAGAAGAGAAAAGGAGATAAGTAGATAAAGTATTCATTAAGTACATTTGTGACTTAATATTTGCTAAGTGCTGAACGTACATTTTTATGAAAGAAGACAACATATAAAAAGGGAGCTAGAAGAGGTTTTTACAGGCTAAGCCTGGGTGGAGATGGCCAGGACATGATGTGGGCTCTGTTCCTGGACAAGATAAAGTAAAAAATTAGCTAGGAATTTCATGGGAGGTTTTAGTTACCTTATCTACAAGTAGAGTTTGTGTCAGAGACTCTGTGGTGAATAATTTAGCTATTCTCACTTATACAATGATCTGAGACAATTCTGCAGGTATAGATGCTGTCCATTTCCAAAGAAAGAACTGGTGAAGATCTGAATGAAGAACTGAATGAAGATCAAAGATACTTTTTCTTTTCTTTTTTCTTTTTCCCCCTGTGTTTTCTTTCATAGCATGACTTATGTGGAAATGTATAACATATCAAAATTGTTTGCCTTCTCAATGAGGAAAAGGGGGAGGGTAAGAGAAATTGGACCTTGAAATTTTAAAAAGGAATGTTTAAATTGTTTTTATGTGTAATTGTGAAAAAATCAAATATTAAATTAAAAGAAGTACTTTGTGTATATTATTACATTAAAACTTTTCAACAAACCCACAAGGTGGTTGCTATAATTACTAACACTTTCTCTCCATTTTACAAATGGAAAACTGAAGTTTAGTGAGATTAAATGATATGCCCAATGTCACACAACTAGTAAATGTCATAGGTGGAACTGAAACCAGTTCCTTCCAATGTCAAGTGAACTATATCAAACTCACCATACTGAAGAGCTCTGTGTACCTATAGTTTGGTGGGAACAGTAAAACAGAGAGGTTATGCCTTTCATATGGAGGAACAAAAGAAAAAGTCAGAAGGCAAAAAGTTTAAAAGTTGCTGCTTTTCAGTTATTTCTGACTCTTTGTGACCCCATTCAGGGTAATCTTAGCAAAGATACTGGAGTAGTTTGTCATTTCCTTCTCCTGCTCTATTTATAGATGAAGAAATGGGGGCAAACAGGATTAAATGACTTGCCCAGAGTAATGAAACTAGTAAGTGTCTGAGGTTGGATTTAAATTCAGAAAGATGAATCTTTCTGACACCAGACCCTGACACTAGGCAGCACTCTATGCACTGTGCCACATTTTAAGCTGTACTCCAATGCAATAACTTTATTTGGTATTAGTTTTTAAAAAGGTATACAATATAAATAGTAAAATTCAAAGATCCCTGTTACTGGGAGAAGGAATTAATATTTGGCAAAAATTTGCTGGGAAAACTGGAAGACAATCTGGAAGAAAATTAGATTCAGACCAACAACACACACCATATTCAAAAATAAGGTCCAAATGGATAGTTAATTTATAAATTAAAAAAACACTTCCAAAACAAATTGAAGTAGCAAGGAAGGAACTACCATTTAGATCTATGGATGGGAAAAATTCTTGATCCAGCAAGTAATAGGTTCATACAAGAAAGAGTAGACAAGTTTGATTATGTAAAATTAATTTTTTTTTGCATAAAGAAATCTAGTGTTTGAAAAATTAGATGGAAAATAGGTAACTGGGGAAAATCTTAAGTTTCTGTGATAAAGACTGAGACCTTTCAAGACATACAAGGAGCTAATTCAAATTTATAAAAGCAATTTGCCAATTGATAAATGGTAAATGGAAAAAAATGAGCAAGCAGCTTTCAAAAGAAGAACTTCAAACTATCTGCAACTATATGATAAAATTCTTCAAATCACAAGTAATTAGAAAAAAACAAAATAAAGCAACTTTGAGGTTTTTCTGTATACCTATCAGACTGGCAAAGATAAGAAAAGAAAAATAACAAATATTGGAGGGGTTACAGGAAAAGAAGTATACTAGTGCACTGTTGGTAGAATTGTGAATTTGTCCAGCCATTCTGGAAAGACTTTCAAGCTATGCTCAGAAAGTTACCATACTGTGCATACCCTCTGATCCAATTATAGCACAATTAGGCCTATTTTCCCATAGAAATTTACAAGGAAAAGCATCTACATAAACAAAGCAATTTATAGTAGCTCTTTTCATGTTAGTCTCATGTTAGAAATAAAGGGGCATGTCCTTTTATTTGAGGAACTGTGGCATATGAATGTAATGCAACATTATTAACCTTAAAAGTGATGAAATGGACAATTTTAGAGGAAACTAGAAAGAACTTTTAAGAACTAATGCAGAGTGTGGTAAGTAGAACTAGAGCAATCAGTCCAATGATATAAAGAAAAACTACTTTGAAAGACTTTTTAGAACTCTGATCAACACAGTGATACATCATGAGTATATTAGAATGAAGATGAAATGCACTGGTAGAATATTTAGCAGTTAACAGCAACAACAAAAAAGATTTACTTGGGCATGGCTTCTTGGTCTTAGCCCTGGTGTGAACCTCTGCTGTCCAAAGCTTCAGGGGTCAGCTAGAATTACTTGCTTTTTTAAAAAATTCAAGTCACCAGAAAGTCTTGTCAACTGAACCTAGTTCAGTAGTGCCTTGAATTAATCAATCCCATAGGTAATTTTGATATCTTTTGAGGAAAAGAACGAGTGCTATCAATATGGCATGAGGTACTTGGAGTTATTTCTAGACAGATTGTGAAGAGCTTTAAGTGCCAAAAAAGGGAGTTTATATCTGATTCCCAGAAATAATAGGGAGCCACTAAAGTATCTTTGCCAATTCCATGGACAGTGGGAGTCATGAAGAGTTGGATATAATTGAATGGTCAAGCAGCAACAACAATAACAAAGATTATTGAGTAGGAGATAAAGTCAGAGCTATGTTTTAGAGGAATCCCTCATAAGCCATATGGAGAATGAATTGAAGTGGAGGAGAATTAGTGAAGTGAAGGGAGGCCAATTAGAAAGCTACTAAAATGTTTAGGAGAAAGAGGAGAAGAGGGTCATAAGAATAATAATTGTTCATATTTATATAGTACATTCTATCCACCAGATAGTATAAATAAGCATTTGATAATTAATATTTTATTTGATACTTATAATAACCCTGGGAGATAGGTGCTAATATTATTCTTTTTTTATGGATGCAAAAACTACTTACCCCAGGTTCATACAGCTAATAAGTGTCTGAGTTTGGATTTAAACCAAGGACTTTACCCCATATCAAATATACTAAACAATGTGCAATCTAGTTGCCCCAAGAACTATGTTAGTGGCTTATGTGAGTGAAGAGTAGAGGACAAATACTAGAGATGTGGTACTGGAAAAAACAGTAAGTTTGGTAACTTATTAGATCAGTGAGAATGAGGAAATGGTGATGATGATGATGTGGTTATGAATTTGAGAGACTGGGGGTATGGTGGTGACCTCTACAATAAAGAGATGGGTTTTGGGGAGAAGGAAAAATAATGAGCTCTGGTTTGGAAACATTTGATATGAGTTATCTATAGGACATCTAGTTGGAAATGTCTTATAGTAATGTATGATTAGAGTTCAGATTGTGAGACACTAGAGACACTGGCAAAGGACCTCCCAGCATGCTACACTCATATCAAATAAGGCACTATACTCTAAGACAAAGCAAATGGCAGTAGCTCAAGAGAAATGTGAGATGCACACATTTCGAGACAGCTCCACTCCAAATGTTTATATAAACAATTTGTACCCAACCTGGGGTAGGTTCTTTTGAGTTTGTCATTTTCTTATTAAACATAGTTGAACACACTATTCCTTGACTCCAACATAGTGATATCATCGTGTTATTCTTTGAGAACAAAGGACAACCAATCAACCAACCAACTAGAGTTCAGGTATAAGATTGGGAATGGATAAATACATCTGAGAATAATCAGCATTCAGATGACAATTAAACCTATGGGAGCTGATGAGGTTGTCAAATGAGACAGTGTAGAGAAGAAAGGGCCCAGGACAGATGCTCAGAAGATTCTCATGATAATGGTGACATGATTGAAGATCTAGAAAAAAAAATCTAGGAAAGTGTGGTCAACAAATAAGAGGTGAATCAAGAGTGAGCAGTGCCATGAGAACCAGAGAGGAGAGAGTATTTAGAAAGAGATAATCATTAGTTTCAAAGGCTATAGGATTGGATACTTAGATTAGGAAAAAGTAATTAGAATTATGAACTAAAAGATTATTGTTTACTGAATAGAGAGGTATCAGTTGAGTGATGGTGTCAGAAGTCAGATTGCAGAAGGTTTAGATGAAAGTGAGAGAAGAGAAAATGTCTAATAGGCACCCAGGTTAGATGCATAGGTTGTAATAAATAGAAGAGATGGCAGACATAGTGAAGGTTTTTTTTTTAAAGGGGAGACAGGGTCATGTTTTTTAAGCAGAAGGGAAGGAACTAGATAAGGAGAGAAAAAAAGATTAGAAAGTAGGAATGATAGGATGGCATAGGATTAAGGTTGCATGTGGAGAAGTTGGATTTGGTAATGGGATAGACAACCTCTTTATCAGAAATTGAAATGAAAGATGAGATAGTGGGGGATGATGCTGTAAGCATGAAAGCTGTAAGATGGAGAGAATGGAAAAAAATAGCTCTCAATGGTTTCAGTATCTTCAGATCTCTTATCTCTACTTCACTAAAGGACCTCCTTACCCAAACCATCTCAACTTTTATATGAGTTCTCATATAAGAGCTGAGATGGTTGGGGCAGGAAGTGTCTTAAGAAGCTTGAGGAGGGACAGCTAGGTGGTACAGTGGATAGAGCACCGACCCTGGAGTCAGGAGTACCTGAGTTCAAATCCGGCCTCAGACACTTAATAATTACCTAGCTGTGTGGCCTTGGGCAAGCCACTTAACCCCCTTGCCTTGTGAAAACCTAAAAAAAAAAAAAAAGAAGAAGCTTGAGGAGGAAAAAAAAAGTTTAAAACAGTCACTATGGGGAGTAGAAATGATTAGAGAGGAGTAGGATTGTACTGCTACAATTAATGTCTAGTCTTGATTAGATAGTATAAATTTATAGTGGACTCAATTTTTTTCTCGCAAGGGGTTAAGTGACTTGTCCAAGGTCACACAGCTAAAATTATTAAGTGTCTGAGGCTGAATTTGAACTCAAATCCTCCTGACTCCAAGGCTGCTGATCTATTCTCTGCATCATCTAAATGCCCTGCTAGCAGCCTCAATTGATATAGTTTTGTTATTTCCTCGAGTTCTATTCAGCAGCATATAAGAAGTAATGAATATGGTTACTCCCTATTTAGTCTTTCAAATACTTGAAGACAGGCTGTCATATCCTTGCTGAATATGTTCTTCTTCAGATTAAAACATGCTCATTTCCTTCAATCATTAAATATAAAGTTTTCTACATGGACATAAAATGTAGGTTCTTAGGTCCTTTTTTCCTATATAATTGAAGGACCACTGAACAGAGATCTGACTGACTCCCATGATGATTGTCAATGATCAAGAAAACTTCAATCTTTGCTTAGTTTTTCCCTTCAAATCAGGGTAAAACTTAGATTTGTGAGAAATTTTAAAAAGTGAGAAAAATAATCAAATAGATAAGGCTGATATAGAATTTAATTCCCTGCATTAATTAGCATTTAAATGAATGTAATAAAGACAAATCAATATGGAGTCTGGAGAGCTAATGCAATTAAATCAGCAAACATTTATTAGCATTTCATAGGTTGGGGATAAAATGGAGAGTACATTGCTTAAGAACTATGAAAAGCACAGAAAAGCAAATAGATATAATTTAGCTGAATACTGAGAGACAAATGACGTAAAGTGTCTTTTACCTAGCAAGGTGGCAAGATTTTATTATGTGGAAAGTCCTATTTCTGACTTGAAAAATGATCTCCTGCTTTGAAAAATTAAAAAACTGAAAAGAATAAGAAACAGTGAGGTTCGTGGAAAGAACTTTGGAAAGAGCTGCATCACAAAAAGACATTAGAATTCATATTAATAGCATGACTAACCTTAATTACAGAAGAAAATATATATATATATATATATTTTAGTTTTTTGCAAGGCAAACGGGGTTAAGTGGCTTGCCCAAGGCCACACAGCTAGGTGACTATTAAGTGTCTGAGACTGGATTTGAACCCAGGTACTCCTGACTCCAGGGCCGGTGCTTTATCCACTGCCACCTAGCCGCCCCCAAGAAGTATATTCTTGATAAGAATGTGGTGAATTACATAATCATACTGTACATGTATTATATTGTATTGTAATATTATATATGCAATTTGTAATATTGTATAGGCAGGAGATGTGTTTGATGTGTTGCTACGATTAGTTTATGTGTTTCTTTTATATAAGAGAATTCTTTGGGAGAAGGAAACTATTAAGAGTGATAGTGGGGGTGGCTAGGTGGTGCAGTGAATAAAACACCAGTCCTGGAGTCAGGAGTACCGGGGTTCAAATCCGGCCTCAGACACTTAATAGTCACCTAGCTGTGTGGCCTTGGGCAAGCCACTTACCCCGTTTGCCTTGCAAAAACCTAAAAAAAAAAAAGAGTGATAGTGCCATTAAAATATCAGAAGGCAAAAATAAAATTATAAAGAAAGCAAAAAAAAAATTGGACCATGAGTTGAATTCTGGGTTATAGTCCCAAATTCCACTTCCTGACTGTGTAACTGTAGGTAAGTTATTTTAGTGCTCTGTTCCTCAGTTGGCTTAGGTCAAGAGTTTCCACTGAGTAGATTGAGATCTCGTAGTAAACCTCACAACTTTATCTATTGGTCACCAACCTACCTGCTTCCATTATTGCAGGCTCCCTACTTTGCCCTGTGATTCCCAGAAGCTGGATTAACAGAGTTAGGAGTGGGGTCCTCTCACCACTTCCACTGAAGTATTTTTTTCCATCTGCAGCTCCTTCCAAAGTCAGGGATTTCAAGGCTTTCAGGAAATGAAAATTTCCTTCTCTATACTTCTTCCTCTAATTATCTTGTATAGCCTATTTATGTGATACTATATTCCCCCTTGCATCCCAGGAGAACATAAGATCTTTGAGGGCAGAGACAGTTTTTTTTTTGTCTTTGTATTTCTATTGGTCAAATGTTTAGTAAATTTTTTACTTAATTGAGCTTATGCTCCCTTAAGAATCCTTTTAATTCTAAAGTTTAATGTATTATTCAGTTCCTTAAGTCATGTTGGATTCTTCATGACTACATTTTG
Source organism: Macrotis lagotis (assembly GCF_037893015.1). Classification (NCBI taxonomy): domain Eukaryota; kingdom Metazoa; phylum Chordata; class Mammalia; order Peramelemorphia; family Peramelidae; genus Macrotis; species Macrotis lagotis. Next base: position 78,464,496 of record NC_133662.1, read on the forward strand.
AGGTTTTCTTAACAGAGATACTGGAAGGGTTTGCCATTTCCTTCTCCAGTTCATTTTGCAGATGAGGAAATGAAGGCAAACAGGGCTTGACCAGGGTCATACAGCAAAACAAGTGCCTGAGATCAGATTTTAACTCAGGTCTTCATGATTCTAGGCCTAGTGCTCTATTCATTGTACTACCTAAGTGTTTGGTTAAATTTTGAATCCATTTATTTTTCAAATTATGTTCAAATTATGTTTCTAAAAGCTGGGTATTATCCTCATAATCAACAGAATTTAATCCTAAAGGAAGTCACTTGGGCTGAACACTGACTTAAGAAAAATGTGGGGCTTCCAGAACAGCTATTTTAGGTTTTATGTGGGAAGTCAGCTCTTGTGGTTCTTAAGAACAGATAATTAAATTTTTCAGTGTGTACATTTATACCTCAGAAATTGTCAAGTCTACAAATCAAGTTTGGGTTATTATTTTGTTGTCTAGACTTAAGAAAATGATAAAGAAAATATTAATAATTCAGATTAAACTTGAGTGAATTGTGCCTTTTCCTTTTAAAGAGCTGGTTGTTAAACATTTACTATCATATTCCTGGTTCATATCTACTTAAAATGATAGTTTAGAGAACATAATTACTCAAAAGCAAAGTTATTTGATGAAATAGCACATAAAAAAGCATTGCATAAAACACTTTTTCCTCATCTTTGAAAACTATAGCGTACTCTCCCACAAATATGAATCCCGCCATCAGTGGTGAACATTAACATATATAGGTCTCAGGAATGAGGGGACCTTCTCTGTGTAAAGGTAATTCATATTTCTGATGCTATAGGGCAATTGCAGTTATCTAGTGATATTACTTATCTGTTCTCACTGGGCTCCCTGATGGGTACTTCGCTAGTTTCTAATGGTCTTGTGGTCATAGCTAGTCTATATTCTTCTCTGAATTTGTATAATGGTAGCCAGAGTTGGAATGTGATCTATGACTTCACAGAAGAATGTAAAGTACCTTAAATAAATGTAAATAGCAAAAGAAGTTCTAGTTATACCCTGGGAACACTTGCTCTTCTTTGTTCTGTTCTAAATAATACATGGCCTGACCTAGAGTTGGTGAGGGGATCCACCATTCTATCCTCCTGACTTCAAGGACTGGATCTCATGAGCAAACAACCCAATAATCCTAGTAAATCCACATTTATACAAGCAAGTTGGCATGGGCCATTCTTTCTTTGGTTTCCAGGCTTCTCTTGGAGGGTTTTCACCCCTACAATTGGCATATCAGGGCAGAAGAGAGCAGTCCCCCCTCATTTGACCTTATAGTTGAGGTATCTGGGAACACAAATCTTATTCTTATAGTTCTTGTCCCATGGTGACAACTCTGTAGGTAGTCATTTCTCAACCTATCTTTAGTCTCTACTGGTCCACAGACTCAGTTATGTATATAATTTCGGCTGAACTTTGCTATCTGATGATATTTTTTTGACTCATCTCTTCTGAATAGGTCAGGTTATCTTAGCTTGATGTGTGATGACTAGAAGTGGAGCATCTTCAGGTTGAGTCAGTCCCTGGGAGCAGATCAGATCCAGGGATGCTGTTACAGGTAATGATTTCACTAATGGTTAGATAGCACCAAGATCTCTTTCACTATGTAAAAAAGATTTGAATCAGAAATAAAGTTTTTAAGCTAAGGAGGCAAAGTCAGTGTTTTCTATCTACCTACCTTTCATTTCTATCTCTATTATGCATATCTGTCAGTAGCAAACCATAATTTCTTTGATGATCTATTTTGAGAAATGAAAAAGCTCAGACTCTCTGCATGCAGATATATTGATATTTCATTCTTTACACATTAATGTTTGACTCAAATATTACATCAATGCCTCATCTCCTCATGGAAGGGAAATTGGTCCAGGTCTGGAGATCACTAGCTCCAACACGTCCTTCCAATTGGTAGTTCAGCTATGGACTGTCTGTCTATCTATCTATCTATCTATCTATCTATCTATCTATCTATCTATCTATTTATCATCTATCTAATCTCTGTCATCTGAAAACTGTCCTGCTAAATGTGGAGAGAGTCTCACTGCCAAGGGATTTACCTTAAGGTATTTTTTTTCCCATGGCAACTCATTACATCTTTGACTGATGCAAAGATGTGTTATGATTTACATCTATAAAAGTCTCTAGCTAGAGCAGAACGATAGAGATGATAGATAAAAAAATTTAGTAAGCATTTGCTAGGTGCCAAACCCAGCTCTAAGTGTTAGGGGTACAAATCTAAGCAAGCAAGATAGTCCCTTATCTCAAGGAACTTATATTCTAATGGGGGAAGATAAGACATAAGAGGAAGAAGTTATTCTAACTATAAACAAACAGCAGGAGACTCACACAGGGAAGGAAGGAATCTTTAGGGACTGTTGAATAGTGATAAGAAAACTCTCCTAACAGTTGTTCCATGTAATTTTAAAGAGGAGACACCATGGGGAAAATTGAGCATCCCTATTCTGCAATCACAATCCAAATAAAACTGAATCCTGTGTAGATCTACCCAGCCAGTCAATAATGACAATTTTTATTGACACAGTTCTTTCAGTGTCTGGACTTCCAGGTGCTCAATGAAAACATCCATATAAGGCAAATATTATTTTCCAGATTTTGTGGACTAAAAACTGATGTGGAAAAAAGATTAACAGCTTGGATCAATGTCACAGAATGAATCCTTTTCATCTGAGAGGAAATAAACAGAAGCTTTTTGACTAGCCATCCAACACTTTCACTGACCCCAACATCCATCCTTTGGACCAGGTATCCTTAAACCTTTTGGGTAATGGAAACCTTTGGTAGTCTGGTGAAATCCTATGGATTCTTCAAAATCTTGTTTGTAAATGTATGAAATAAAATAAAAGGGATTACAAAGGAAGCCAAATACAGTTGTCACTATGAATATATAAAAGGATACTTAAATAAACATACATTCATATACATATATCTATACATAGCTGTATGTATATAAGTGTATATACACAGATATGTATATGCACACACATGCAAATATATATACACATCCCAGGTTAAGAGCTCCTGCTTAGACTTTGCTGCAAAAATCCCAAGTTACATAATTTAAACATTCCATAGAAAAGATATCACAATTAATAGTTTCCTTTAGGGTCATCTTAAGATTTTCTCACTTCTGATCATGTTTGAGTTCTCTGACAAAGCTTGGGGAGCAAAATCACACAAAATAAATAGCCCTCAGAGCTGGGTTGTCAAAGAGACTTTGTTTTTTTTTATCAATTAAATTGTGTTTCTGACCTATAGTGTATCAAGAAGAAAAGAGAATTGCAAAGATTCCCCCTTGAGAGCCTTGCTGGTAAAGGAGTAATTAGGAGGCAGCCCTTCCAGCTGTGCAGCAGTGAATGAAGCAATTATGTCTTGTTTGGAATAAATCTGCTTATAATGATATTGCTTCTTGTTTCAGGCAGGCTTAGCATCACATGAAGAGCAGATGTGTTTGTCATCAGGGAAACATGTGGCACAGGAGGATGTTACCTGAATGGAAGTGGCAGAGAAGAGAATTATAAAAGAATAAGGAACAAAAAGGCACAGATAAACCCAACCACGGGGAGGAAATTAAAGTCAAATGAAGGAAAATATTTATTAATGCTACTTGTGGACTGAAAGAAAACCCTCTGGCTTTGGTTCCCTTTGCTGCTGGATCTCATTTAAGCCAGAATCACATGCCTTTAATTTCTCATTTGATCTCCAGAAATCCACTTTATCACAAGAGTTCTGAGGATTCTGGAAGAAAGGAGAAAGGAGATATGGGTTGACTGAGAAGGCTGAAAGGATAAGAGGTTATGCTGCAAATTTATTGGAAAATGGTTCCATGATTTCTCCCCCCCCCAGGTTTTTTTTGATAGAGAACAATAGGGAAAGGGTCTGGTGTCCATACCTATGTATTTACACAGAATTTCTAACCAGCCAGTCATTCCTGCAAGAACATATTGTGAACAGAGAAGAAGATTCTAGAAGTGTCTGCATACTCGAAGACAAGACATCAGAAATAAAGTATTTCTTGACCCAAGAGTAGTCCAGAGAGGAGAGAAAGAAATAATTGTACAGGAGTCTGAAAAAAAATTGTTTTCATTGATGCTTTCATCTAATGATTGTGGAGCTAATTGGAGGATAATTTGGTGAGGTGGAGGTCTCTTGTTAGGAGGGTCTTAAAAGGGAGGAAAATCTTTGATCTCTCAGGGAATCCTTTGATGCTTTTCAATATATTGAGAAAAAAGGGATGACATTTGCGAATTGAGTCCCTTCCTCAGTTCCCTATTTGAAATTTCATTTTTGTTAGAGATCTACTCCCCCCATAACTCCGTCCACTAATTTCTCACTTCCAACAAATAGACACTTCAGGAAAGGCTAGGAGACTCTTATCACCTATTAAATTCTCTTTCTCTTTGACTTAAAGGTGTCACAGGGACAAAGGAACAGAAAGCCCATGTCATTGATACAACTCTCTCCTGCTTCCTGATAGCATGTAGTACATGAACTCAATGATTTTTCTTTTTACTTCACATTCTACTATTTAGGATAAGTTTTAGCCCAAACTTCCATTTTATAACTAAGGTCCTGGGAGAAGTAGCTTATCTAAGGCTACACTCAGTTGAGAGTAGAATGAAGATTCAAATCCAGGTCTTCTGATATTGCACTTATCTGAATGACAATGTACATTGCCATAATCTGAGTAAGTTTTGGTGTTCCACAATATTTACTGGATACAAGAAACAGTGAAATATGGCTTTAGGAAATTATTCTTTTTTTTGAATTCTTCTTGTAGGAGGTTGCTAGGTGGTGCTGTGGTTAGAGTTTGGAGTGAGCTAGATAGCAGTTCAAATCTCTAGTTATGTGCTGCTGGGAAAATCAATTAACCTGTCTCAGCTTCCTTATCTATAAAATATGGTTTGGACCTGGTGGCCTCTAAAATCTAGATTTATTGTCAATGGAAACAGTTGAGTAAGATTGAGAAAACTATGTTCTAATGTTGCTTCCCCCCCAAATTCCTGAGTGAGCTTGAGTAGGTTGCTTGACCTCTTTGGGTCTTAGTTTTGTCATTAGTGTAATGGATCAAATAATCTTTAGGGTCCCTTTTTTGCTCAAACATTCTAGGAAGCTATAATAAATATTTGAACAGCATATTGGAGTGAGATTTTCCTTTTGAAAGCCCTGATCCGGGGAACTTTGTGATTGCTCCTTTTCAGAAACTAGGAATCAAAATGAAGATGGTCATGGTACCAGTAGTGATGATGAAGTCCTATACCTCTCTGTTTGAAAGAGTTCTTAAGAGTCCTCTTCAAGATATTCTCCTCCAGCCCCATATGAAACCAACATGGTTTTGATTGTTCATGATGATGGAAAAAACATTAGTGTTTAGAATACTTGGAGTAGGTGAGATGGTGTAATGTAGTGGGGAGAAACCTAGCCACAGAGTCAGAAAGACCTGGGTTCAAGTCAGACACATTGTGTGACCCTGGGTAGATTAGGTAACCTGTCAGGTTTAAGACTATGATTTGCTAAGCAGATATTAGCAGAGAAAGGTTTCCTACAAGGGACTCCTTACTCCAATGAAATCACTAGTTCAGACCAAAATCAGTACTGAGTTTCAGTAGATCGAGAGGGTATTTTGGAATTCTACTTTTTTTTCCCCTCCTAATTTATACTTAGAGATCTTTATGTTCCCCATGGAAGTATCCAATGAGTTCTCATTTGGTTCAGTCAAGGGTCTGCAGCTGAATACAAAAGAAAATTATAAATAGTCATGCTAGCTAAATTGATTGAGTATTCTCTGAAATGGCTAATGAAAGACTTTCTCCCTGACAATTGTTCTACTATAGAGCAATAACTTGGTGTCTCATCCATTTACCATTGTATTCTCTTAAAGCAGACTCTCATTTGAAGCCAACTTTAGTAAATATGGGGAATGTAATTCCTTAAAGGTCCTTCTCAGGACAGGATTCATTTAGATTAGTTTTTCATTCACTCATCACCCTTATCATTGCTATTTTATTTCTTGATGCATGTGTTTTTGATTCTTCCCATTTATTTATTAAACAATAACAACAAACTACCTTAGGGAAATAATTCCCAATGTTTTTGGAATTGACACCCTCCTTTTTACTTGATGTCAGGGTACATTCTCAATCATCTCTACTCCCAAGGTATTTGTTTTAATTAGTGTGAATTAAAATTGATTTCATTTTAAGAATTTTGAAGACATTCCTTGAGATCATTGGCTTTACACTGGAGTATCTCCAAGATGAAGTTGACAATTAATATTCATTCATATAACAAACCCAATCCCTGGATTTATCTAATTGATAATTAATAGCTAACATTCATATAGTGTCTTTAGTTTTATAGGGTGCTTTGTATATACTCTTTAATATAAAACATTTCATATGGTCCTCATGACAACTTTGAGAGGGAGGTACTTTTATTACCCTCATTTTACAGTTTAAGAAACTGGGGTTGACTGAGGTTAAGTGATTTGCCCAGTATCACACAGCTATTAAATATTTGAGGTATGATTCTAACTCATTTTTTTCTGACTCCAAGTCCAATACTTTATCAACTACACTTCTAGTCTTCTCTTTTATTTCCTGTTGAAAAAAATAATTAAATCTTCCCCATTCTAGTAAATATTTTCTAGCTATTCTAATATATATACATATATGTATATATATATATATACATATATGTATATATTCTTTGTAGCAGGGAAAAAAAACATTGGACTTGAAGTCTGGAAGACCTAGGTTCAGATTCTGTCCTGTACTTATTATCTATTGGTTTGTTATTATCTATTGGAAGTTTTATCTGTTCCAAGTAGGAAGTAATAGTGATAGGAAGCCCTCTCCATCCTCACAAAAATTTTATGATCATGTTCCTCTCTCTAACCTCATGATCCCCACAGGCAACAAAACAATCCCAACAGTTTGGGACCTCTTTTTAGCTTCAGATCTCACTGGCCTAAACTTTGATAGCATACATAACTCTTTGGAAGATCTGGTAACATATGTTGTTACTTTTCCCTGTAAAGTAGTAGGAACATTAAAATAAGCTTTCTGTGGAAAATTGCAGGCTTCAAGGGCATACATACACCCCATTTTGCAGCACATTGATTTGGTTTCTACTGCTGTGAAATGTATAGCAAAACTTGGCTCCATTTTCTCTGGTGTTTGCAACAGTCACTAAGGATTAACAGTTGGTAGGACTTTCACTTTAGCTCAATAAAAAGGTATTTTCAACTTTCTCTCAGATGATGTAATACTCATTAAAACCCATGAAATACAGAATCACTAAGAAGAAAGTGATAACATTTCAGCATCTTTTTAGAACAAAATGAACTTTAATGTCTTGTTACCAAAGATGAGCTGAGAAATGAGATTTATTCTCTTTTTTTCTTTCCCTTTTCCAAATATGATTCATTAAATGCTAAAGGTGCTAATACTAGAGGCTAACAGGAAGAAAATAATTCCTGGCCTCAAAAAAACCTTAAATTCTACCAAATGTAAATTCTACTAAATTTTTATTGAATATTTTCTCTATGAAAACCAAGACTGTATTATATTGGAAGACAACTGTTATATGAATGTCTCAGGTGGAGCAGAGAAATGCCAGTGTGCTTTAGAAACTAAAACATTTTTCCAGTACAAGTAGCCTGCCACCCAGTAGAGGAAGAGTACAATAACCTTTGCCTTCTCTGTACCTCATGCCTCTGGGCTGACATATTTATTAATTAGTTCTTTCAGAGTTCTATTCAGCTCTAATGCTAGAGATATAATTATCCCATCTACAGGTGATTAAATTTCATTGAGACTTAAGGATTGAAGGGAATCCAACTGCTGAGTAATAATTAGTCCAATAATTACATAGTCAATAATATTAAGTTGTACTGCAGGTCCCATTTCATTCTTGGTTATGTGCCAATCAACCATAAAGCCCAACTAAAAACACTCTACAAAGAGATTTTGTGACAGGAATCAGAGATTAAAGTTTCTCCTTTTTGGTGAATTTTGTTCTGTGAGCAATAAATAGCTTGAATTTATATAGTTCTTCATTTACAACACAGACACACTCTCAAGTTTTGGGGCTGTTCATAAGATAGACAGATTTGGAGTTGGAAGATCTGGGTTCAAATCCTAATTCTGCTACTTGCTCTGTCTGTAGCTTAGTCTCTTAGCCAAAGTTTCCTCATCTGTAAAATGAAGGGTTTGAACTAGACTATTTCTATAATCTCTTCTAGTTCTAAATTTATGATCTGATGACTGGTTTCTTGTTTCTTCTTGTTTCCTCCCTCCCACAAGTATTCTATTTTTTTTTTGTGAAAGACCAATGAGGAATCAGAATAGGGTTAATCAGGTGTCTCCTTGTCACTAAGACCTAGTGCACAGCAGGATTTTGCTGCTCTGGCATAGGCTAAGTGCCTACTTTCATAAAGCAACCTAATTCCCAAATATTCTTCAAGGAATGGTTCATTTCAAACCTTCTAGTGATGTGCATTGGTTGTTGTCTTTTGTGTTTGAAGAGGACCAAAATGACATCACTTGTCAAGGTGTGTCTGACTGACCAGACCAATATGAACTTGGAAGGTTCTACCAGGTTGGGCACAGAGAGATGTCTCTAAATTTGCAATCTCATATTTCTTTTGAGTTACTGCAGTTCTTCTTTGCTCATAGAACCAAGCATCTTTTTTGAACTAGAGTGTTGAGTGGTCTGGTGCCAGTGTCTCCATGTCTTACAACTGATTCCAAAGTTATTTAGAAAGAGTTTGAAAGTGTCCCCGTATCAATTCTTTTGACCTACATGTGAATAATAGTCTTGGATGAGTTCTCTATAAAATAGTTTTTTAGGTTAATGTATTTAAACAAAGTGGATGACCCATTGGAGTTGCACTCTCTGCAGCAGAATTTGAATGCTTGGAAATTCAGCTCAAGAAAAGACCTCAGTGTCCAATACTTTATCTTGCCAGGTGATCTTCAGAATCATCCCAAGATGGAATGGAAGCATACAGTTTCTGGTATGTTGCTAGTAGATGTCCAGGTTTCATGGGCACATAATAGTGAGTTCTGAATAATGACTTTATAGATGTTTTTCTTGGAAGGCAGCCTAATATCTATTCTCTCTCTCTCTCTACTTTTTCTTCAGAACCTCCCAAATACTAAACTAGCTCTGATAATGAGTGTGTCAACCTCATCATCTTTTTTGTATTTCCTTGGAAAGTATACTACTAAGGTAAGTGAACTTATTATTCACAGCATTCAAAATGATGCAGTACTATCTGATGGAAAATCTATGTTTTCTTGGTATAAATTGTCAGACCAAAATTAGCACAAATAGAGAATCAATTCATATTCTGTTGCATCTTATCCTTAGAGGCTGCAATGAATAGTCATTTGTGAATAAAAAGTCATGCTCCAACTCTCCCTTCATTTTAGTCTTAGCGTGTAGCCTTTTCAAGCTAAATAGTAGCTAACTTGGATGCCATTTGCATCCTCATTGAAAGTGTCTGACAACATTGCTGAAAACATCATGCTAAAAAAGTATGAGAGCAAACATACAGTCCTATTTCACTCCATTGGTAACTGGGAAAGTGCATTATTCAGAACCCATACAACATGTTGTCATGAAACTGGTGTCTAATACAGACAACTTCTCCAGGCAACCAAATTTTGCCATGATCTTTAAGTGATATGCAAATAGAGATCCCAGATACCTGAGGATCCATATTGCAAAATACTCTAACAAATTCATGGGATAATTTGTACCAACTATCTCTTTGCTGCACTCAGTCATATTTACCAATCCATCCATGATAATTATAATTTTTTTATTGTTTGATGTTACAATGGTAGGATTCCAGTACTGAATACTTAGGCTAAAGTGGTCCTAATGTCCATAAAGCATATAGAAAGAGACAGTTATATATTTTTCTCTGTGGTGGACTATTTTAACTCTGTGACAAATAGTTAATGTCAGAGCTTTGGATCATATAATACTCATGACTGACTGCAGCAGTCTCCGAATCCTTCCTCTTCTGCTCCTTCAGCTAGTCAGTTCAAACCCTTTTCTAATTTCTTGTTTCAAGAAAGAAACTCCCTCTATCAGTCTCATCTAAGCTTGATATCAATGTGATCTCCAGCCTCACCTCTGACTTCTCTACCACATCAGGGTCTGATTAGGACCCACATCTTTTCCACATTTGACATCAATTATTTACCTGTGCTCAACTATGCCCATTTTAAAGGTATAAAACTACCCCACTTGAATTCCAGACTTTGAATATATAATTACTGTGACTCCCTTCCCTTCAAATTGAATGAATTTCTTGCATCTGTGGGGATGAAACTTTCCATGCATGATGTGATACTTTTTTTTTAACCTGCTTATTGTGCCATATAATAATAAAGCTCTTATTTGAATCAGTGTCCCAGGTACCAATTCCCTGTGAAAGTCCAAATCTTTTTGCTTTTGCCAAAACTTAATGGTCAAATGCTTTGCTTTTATAATTATTCAAATCAAACCCTCATTGACTGTTCTCAGTGGACATAGTCAAAATTCATTCTGTACTTTATTACAAAAACCCAGGGATTGACCTCTTCATATAATCTACCATACTCTATCAATAACTAAAAACAGGAAAGACTTCTGAAGGTCTCTTATAGTCCTTAGGGTAGAGATATTAATTGATTACCACTGTTTCTTAGCATTCAGTTCCCATCTCTTCAAGTTTATTATTTTTTAAACATTTTCAGTTATGTCAGAATTTTTGTGATACTTTTTGGAGTTTTCTTGTCAGTGACATTAGAGCAGTTTGCCTCCATTTTATAGATGAGGAAACTGAGACAAACAGGGCAAGTGACTTGTCCAGGGTCATACAACTAATAAGTGTCTTTGGCTAGATTTGAACTGTGCAAGGAGTCTTCCTGCCTTAAGGCTGCCTAGTTGTCATTCAAATCTGTCAGTGAATCTTGAAAACTCAGCTGTGCTTCCCAAGTATTATTATCCCCATTTCATAGATGAACAAATTCAGCCTCAGAGATATGAAATTACTTGCCTAGGGTCATAAAACTAGTAAGTGGAAGCTGTATGACTTGAACCCATATCTTTTGACTCTAATGTTGCTGCTCAACATTTTTGTGACCCAAATGTGATTCATTTGGGGTTTTCTTGGCTAAAATACTGCAGTGGTTTGGCATTTCCTCTCCAACTCATTTTGTAGATGAGGAAACAGGCAAACAAGGGAAGTGACTTGCCTAGGGCCACATAGTTGGTAATATCTGAAGCTGGATTTGAACTTAGGCCTTCCTGACTTCCCTACAGGCCTGGCATTCTATCCACTGCATGACCATCTGCCCCAACTGACTTCAATACTAGTATCCTTTCCTGTAAATCACATTGCTCTTTGATGATAATGTAATTTTATTTTATTTTATTTTATTTTTTTTAGGTTTTTGCAAGGCAAATGGGGTTAAGTGGCTTGCCCAAGGCCACACGGCTAGGTAATTATTAAGTGTCTGAGACAGGATTTGAACCCAGGTACTCCTGACTCCAAGGCTGGTGCTTTATCCACTACGCCACCTAGCCGCCCTGATGATAATGTAATCTTGATGCATTTTGAGGAACAGGTTTAAGATAAAGAAGATGATGTCATTCTGTTGTGAACCTTTGACTTTGGTAGGAAAGGTTGCTATTAGAGAGAAAAACCATCTGCTCTATGGCAGATGGTTGTATTAGCCAGGATCCATTTTAGCTATTCTGAGATGCTATCTTTGCCGCTAATGGCCTTTCATAACCACCATCACCTTGGAGTAACCCATCCACTATAGTGATAAACTGACCCTCTGAGTCTCATTCACTGTCTCCCTTTCTTCTTCCCTTTTTATCCTGGAAAGAATCAAATAAATTGAAGGGTAAGTGAATTTTATATAGCCAAATACATGGGTCTACTTGATTAAGCTTTTAGATTTGATCTAGCAACTAGAATAAAAGTAATGAAAACTCAGTAGTTATTGTACATATTGAATTTTAGGAACACCTAGATATTGCTTAGATAAGAACTCAAGGGACAATTTCCTGGCAATCCAAAGGACATGTTTATTTACATAGCCCTGGGTGTAGAAATATTAGCTCTCCATTTTTGGAGGTATGATCAAGAAGTATGTTCAGCAGATTTTATTTTATTGGATTCTTGTCAAGGGCCATATCCTAGGTTCCAGTGGGGTCGTAGAAGAACCATATTATAGCTTTGGATAACTCATCTCTTTACAATAAAATGGTCTTCCAACTATTATTGAAGATCTCAAGTGACAGGGTACTTAGTATTTTCTAAGGCAGCACATTCCATATTTAAACATCTTTAATGGTTAAGAGATACTTCCTCAAATTCAGCTGGTATCTGTCTCCTTGTAGTCCTAGTTGTCCACTCTGGGGCCAATGTGACAGAAGTCTAATCACTATTTTTTTAAAAAAAAATTATTTATTTAAGGCAATGGGGTTAAGTGACTTGCCCAAGGTCACACTGCTAGGCAATTATTAAGTGTCTGAGTTCGAATTTGAACTCAGGTCCTCCTGACTCCAGGGCAGATGTTCTATCTACAGTGCCACCTAACTGTGCCCAGTCTAATTACTATTTTACATGATAGCTCTTCAAACATTTGAAAGCAGAGATCATAACTTCCACCATGGATTTCTTCTCTATGATAATGATAATGCATCGACTTGAAGAAGAGTCATATGAGGTATGATGTAGTAGATAGTGAATTGACTTTTGAATCAGGAATCAATCAACAAGCATTTATTAAGTACCTGTTATGAGCCATGTCTATGAAATGAAAAGGAAGAACTGAGTTCAATCCTGTCTCTGATATATATACTAACTGTTTGACTTTGGGAAAAACATTTAACCCTGTTTGCCTCAGTTTCCTCATCTGTAAAATGAATTGGCCAAGGAAATGGAAAACCATCCTACTAACTTTGCCTAGGAAACCAAAATAGGGTTATGGAGGGTTGGATGTGACTGAAAAGTGACTTAACAACAAGTGGCACAGTGGATAGAGCTGGGATTGGAATCAGGAAGACTTGAGTTCAACTTTGGCTATAAATACTTTCTAGCTGTGAGACCTAGAAAAGTCATTCAACCCCTGTTTCAGTTTTTTTCAATTGTAAAATTAAGATAATAATTGTCTCTACTTCAAAAGGCACACCACTTTGTCCAAATCTGGCATTAATAGATACTATATACATAATTTCCTGAAATTAGTAGACACTATATATAGATAGATATAGTGGATACCATTCTCATCTTGCAGATGAGAAAACCGAAGTTGTCATTTGCTTATATAACAGTGGTTGACCATTTCTAATTTAATCAGGTCATCATCTTATATATCGCCCTTAAGTTTGGTCTTCTTTTTTCTTTCTTATAAAGGTATGTTTTTGTCTTTCCTCTGTCATATTAAGCTGACGATTTTGATGCCATTACATAGAAATCTGATTAGGGTTTTTCCACAATGTGCCAAAATTTGGGCAGCATTGAAAACATTTGTAATCCTTCAGTCCTGTAGAAACAAATGAGTTTAGCAATTCCTTAGCCAGAACAATTAGTTAAGGAAGGTAGGAAACTTCTTCCCTAGGGCTGACCTCATAAGCTCCCCCATGTCCAACCTTCTCCTATCCAGATAGCAATTTGCTTCTTCGTTTTCAGATGTCCTGGGATTTCTGTCATGAGGACCATCTCTCTACTAAAACCTGTCCATCTGGGGACATTCTGTGTTACTTGTCCTAGGTACACAAAAATGCTAGTTATTGCTCTTCTCTTGGACAAAAGAATACATGACTCAAGTGGAGTCAAACCCAAGAAGTTGTAGATAAGATATTGCTTCTGAAGAAGGGGCACAGTTAATGATGGATCTCCAAAATAACGGAACCAATCAAACTGTCTCCATAGTTTCCTCTTCTCTTTGACACAGAGCCAACTCATCACAGCCTTAGTGTTCTTTTCCAAGCCTCTGCAGGGCCCTTCCTTCTTGTTCTAAATTATCAGCTTGACATGGGGGTGGAAAAGAGGGTTGCACTAAGGGTGGAAGGAAAGTTGAACATTCTTGCCTTTTTTTTTTCTAGAAGGAACTGTTAAGAATAAAGAGAGCCTTGGAGCAGAGCGTATAGGCCTGGGGTAGGACAGACACAGAAAGCCAACATTAAGAGAGAGGGATAATTTCCCAGTAATTGGAAATCTTTTAATGGTAGTTTAATGCTATTCTAATGGTCTGACCACATCCCTCCCCTGTATCTCAGGCAGCTGAGTATGAGTCAGAATAGTTTTGCCTCATTGGGTAAACTTGGCTTCCAATCATGAGTAGTATGTAGAAGGAATTGTCTTCTCATTCCTTTTTTTGGGTCATCTTGTTTGTTCTTAACTTTATTTTGATTTGCTCTGTTGAGAAAGCCAAAGGTAGGTGTTAGTAAGAAGGGACATAGAGATAATCCATATGATAGATGAAAATTATCTACTACGTACTTCACTCATGACATGTTTTTACTACCATATAAAGCAGTTCTCCTTTATTATGTTACAAGGAATGTAAACTTACCATTTTTGGGGAAAGAAAGACATAATATATACTCAAAACAAATCCACATACCTTGTGTTAACTATGATTTTGAAATGTCTGCTTCTCTGTATTCTTCCTCTCCTTAAGTACAGAGAATTTACAGCACGAATAAAATGCTTTAAGAGTCTTGAGAAAGACAATTACTTTCCTTCCATATTTCTCTTTTTCCTTCTTGTCTTTTTCACTTTCCTCTCTCTAATAACTGCAATTTCAAAATTCAGTTTAATACATCTGTATTGTTTGGGGAGTCATCCCACTCCCTTTCTGATTATGCGTTTGTTTGCAGGCTACGGTTAAGATTCTTGAGTGATTAAATTTCCCTCTTGTCAATTGTAGACAGTCTGCACCAGTCAAACATCCTGGAGAGAGCTAGGAATAATTAAAAATACCCATTTGTTCTGCCAGATTCAAAACTAGCAGGAATTGATGCCTTAGCCACAAGGCTAATGCAGGTTTAAGGAAAAGACCGCTGGGAAAATGGGTGTCCTGATTTTAGAGTCCTGATTCATCCACTTCTTTCAGTCAGAAGTCTGCATATTAACCTTCTTACCCCCATTACATTTTCTTTGATTCAGTTCATTATACTGTTCTTGAGACATTCTGAGCAGACATGTCTTAGAGTAGAATGAAACCTTGGGGATGTCTGTGCTTTTGGGGGGGTACTTAAATAAAAATAATAATAAAATATTTATAAACAAATGGTAAATGATTTTTTTAGTTTTTTTTTTTGTCAAGGCAATGGGGTTAAGTGATTTGCCCAAGGTCACACAACTAGGTAATTAGTAAGTGTCTGAAGCTGGATTTGAATTCAAGCTCTCCTGACTCTAGGACCAGTGCTCTATTCACTATGCCACATAGCTGCCCTAAATGATTTATTAATTTTTACAACAAATTAATTAAACATTATTAATAGATTTATAATAATTAATTATAAATAACTAAATATTCTAAAATTATGAACTTGAGGGTCAATATACTTATTTCCAGGACAAATAATGAAAACTGATATGAAACTATGAAATCTATGTTGTACAGATTTTTTTAAAAAAAGACTATATCAAGCCTAATATATGGTAAATCAACAATGCCCTTCCTATCTGTGACCCTCCTGAATTATTTTTTTGTACTTTTCTTTACATTCTTTATATGTTTCATTTTTTTCTTTCTTTTAACATCTCTATCAGTGCTCTTGCCCTTCCTCCATAATGTTCAATAGAAACTGGCTGTTGCTTCTAATTAATTCTATAGAATTAGGTCAGAAGCAAAGAAGTAGAACCTAGATTCCTGAACCTGCTGCCCTCTCCTCAGCAGTTGCCTGAACTTGGATCTTGGTTCCATATCTGGAAAATGAAAATAAAGTTACCATATTAGTTTGAATAACTTTTAGCATCAAATGCTAAATGCTAAAACGTTAACTCTCAGTAATCTGGCCTTCCATTCTCCCTGGGTGATTTTCTGCCCAGTTACTTGATACTGGTAATTCCATACCCACCAGAGCAATTGTATACTCTTTCCAACATGCAGGAACTCTGGGAAAAAGCCTAATCATTTTATATAACTGGTTTGCTTTAACCACAACTCTGTCTCTTGGAGAGTGGTAACTGCTAACCTCACTAGTTTGGAGAGGATGAGGTAAGTGTGAATTTATCTAGTTAAGAATCTTGGTTCAAGCCCCATTCTACTAAGAAAACTTTTTGGGCTACACTTCCATTCAACGGAGGATAAATCATGGATGAATGTTGGCAAAATTAATTCTGTTACTTATATGTGACTTGCCTATATAGCATCTTTACTTATGACCTAAGGTATATAAAGAAATAAAATTAGTGTATTTTAGAATAAACTGTAAGATTTCTTGATAGTTTTTAAAAAATAAAAGCTGTTAGTAGAATAGCATGCTTTTAGTCTTAGAGGGAGGGTACTAGTATTTTTTAATTACTTTATTTAGCCGAGATTCACCTTCTCACTTTCCCATGCAAAATTCCTTTCCTTGTGAACACATGAAAACCAAAACCCTTTGCAAACATGTATAGTTAATCCAGTCAAATATCCACATTGACCATGTCGAAAAAACCCTTTTTTCCCCCTCATTCTGCATTCTCATTTCTTCACCTTCGCTATGAGGAGGTGGGAAGCATGCTTTATAATTAGTCCTCTGAAACTCTAGAAGATCATTGTGCTAATAAGAGTTCAAATACAGAAAGTGTATCAATTGGGGATTAACTAAACAAACTGGTGATGGATTGTTGTTGCATTATAAGAAATGAAAAGCAGGATGATTTCAGAAAAACCTGGACTTATATGAACTAATGCAAAGCAAAGTGAGCAGCAGCAGAAGAATGTTGTACACCATAACAGCTTTATTTTAGGATGAAGAACTGTGAATGGCTTAGCTATTCTCAGCAATACAATGACCCAAAGCAATTTCAAAAAGTACTGATGATGAAATATCCGATCTGCTTCCAGAGGGGGACAAACCGATATTATTAGAAAAAGAATGAAACATTATTTTTTCTTTTCTTTCTTTTATCATTTTTCTTTTATTCAAGTCTTCTTGTACAAAATGGTTAATATGGAAATGTTTTATATGATTGCTCATGTATAACCTATATCTGATTGCTTATCATCTCAGGGAGGGGAAACATAGGGAAAGAGAGAGGGATAGAATTTAGAACTCACAACTTTAAATAAAAAACAAACATTAAAATTGTTCAAAGATGTGATGGGGAAAATTATATATATATATGTATTATAAATATAGTTCAGTATAATTGTATTTCGTGATATTTACATGCTGGTACTTGTTCATTAATCTTCCAGTTTATTGTTTTCTCCTCAGATTCCTGTCCTTTACCACCACAAAATAGTTATGTTTTTGAACATCCTTAGCGATTGCTTTACTATTCATCCCTTAATCTATGTTCCCTGTAACTTTTGCTCTCCACTTATCTCTTTTCTTTCCAATTTCCTTGTTAAGTCAAATGTATTTCTGAGTTCAAATGTAATATATTCTTCCTTCTTTTGATCAGTTTAGGAATGCAAGTGATAGCTACCCACTTCTATCCCCTCCTCTTTGTTTGTTCAAATGTCTACCTGTGTACCCTGATTATGTGAGATAGTTTTCCCTAATCTTCTTTTCTATCCCTCCTTTCTCCCTTGGTGTGTTCCTTTTCCCCTCTCTTTCTATTATTAAGCTCCTTCAGATATAATAAAATCAGTCCTAGGCGGAAGGCACAGTATGAAGGCAACTGGAAAACGTTCTTACAGAAGGACGAATTATAGCTGAAAAAAAGTCAAGGAATCCAGAAACATGAACTCAGAAAGGAGATATTTCTCTCACAACAGGAGAATGGACTTGAGTGTAGAGAGAAATGAGTCAGCAGGTTGAGGGGAAAAAACCCTCAAATTTCGCCAATCACCGTCTCCAAATCAAGTGCACATTGTTTTTTGGATTAACTATAATTTTAGTTTACCTGCTACATTATATTCCTCTGCATTAGTGCAGGCAACTGAAAATTGATTTTTCATAAAAGTTATCAAGGGTCTTGGGGAAAATACTTTTTTTTTTTTTTGCTGTACTCTCCTTCCCCTTATCTTTTTCTTCATAGGACTATAGATATGCATAATTGGAAGAAATTGAATTATACAGATACCCTGTCTACAATATTTCCAATAAGTAATGAAAAAGTGGTGGAAAACTCATTAATTCTTAAGGTAACCTAATTCATTTTTGGACAATTCAAATTGTTAGAAAGATTTTCCTTGTATTGAACCAATAGGTTACCTCTATGTTCTAGAGACCTTTAGGTTCCAAGCAGAACCTGACTAATTCCACTTCTCATGATAGTCCTTCATATCTAATAAGATCAAGACTCACTTAAGTCTTCTTTTTTCCTAGGTTAAATTCTCTTAATTCCTATGATCACTTTTTTTTGGTCTGGCATGCTTTTAATTTCTCTTAACACTGATTATCTTCTGAATATGGTCAAGATGTCTCAGCTGAAATATTGCAGGCAAAATTGGACATAATACTCCAGAGTTAGCTTGAACAAGTCAGATTTTAATGGCAGATTTTAATTAAGTCCCTTGCTCTGGATTCCATGCTTTTATAATATAACTTAAAATTGCATTAACTTTTTTGGGTGCCATATCATGCTGCAATTAGTTTGTATTATATCCACAGTCCATTGTGGTCATTTGTTCAAATCAAAACTATGTTCTTTTTCATACAAACTACTTTCTAGAAGGTATTTTTTTCAGTATCAGAAATTTTGATTTTTTTCTAAACTTTCAGCTACATAAAGTTCACAAAATATATCCAAGACCATTAGCTTCAGGCTATCCTTTCACAAATCCATATTCTATTCCTTAAAGAGTGGGTAGAGGCTAGAGTAGCCCAGAAGTATTAGGGAAGAGAGGAGAATAAGGAGGAATAAGAAGTGAAATAGAAAGCTGAGAAAGATTCCAATCTAATGGTGTAGAGAATATAATGATTGAAAGAATACCCCAAATGAGGGATAGCCTACAAATCAAATATGTCATTTTAATATAGTTCAAGAAAGCTAAAAGACCCGCTATCTGATATTGTCAGTTTTTGCTATCATATATTTCTATAGTTGGATAAAAAAGAACCATGATTTCATGTTTATTTTAGATTACATCTTCTTGTATTCTTAATTTACATTTCTCTCTAATTTACTATATTTAACCCTCATTTCACTTTTTTTTAGCTTCAGTATACAAACTCTTATCACTTGGTGAGATTTTCTCAGATAATGATTCTGTCATTCAATATAATCTTCTCAGATGTCAACCCCAAATCCATCTCAGCCTTTATCACAGTCACTGATAAATGTATTGAACAGGATCAAGGATAGAACTTTGCACATTGCACTAAAGGACCTTTTACCAAGTTGACATTGATTAACACTTAATCAATTGTCATTGGTTTTTCTCCAGTGATTTAATTTGGAATCTTTCTCATTATTACTATTATCTGTTCCACATTTTTGCATCTTGTCCACAAGACTGTTGTGAAAGACTGTGCTGGCAATCTAGATATACTACTATCTACAGGAGTCTTTCAATTCATCAAGCTAGGGACTCTGTTAGAAAAGGAATTGAATTGTTTTTAATGAACCTATTTATGGTGAAAAGCGAAGCCCAGTTTCATGACCCATGACTCCAAAGAGAATGTATACTCAAGGTAGTAAACAACAAAAAGAAACTCCAACTATCCCATGGGAGTACTAGCATGTGACCCTAGAACATCCCTGGTACTATGCATTCTTTTTATTCCTATACAATACTTGGTCTGACCTGGGTTTGGAATCAGCCTTCATTTTATTTTGTCTTGCTATTAATCAAAACTGACCATTTGTGAAGAAGCTTCCCCAATTAACTCCAATGAGACCTAACTAAACAACCTGGCATGGGTCACTCTTTTCTATTTCATTATTCTCTCAGAAGGTTTGCCATCCTACAGTTGGAATATTCAGGGCAAAGCAGGTCTGCACCCTTACAACCTATAACTTGGGGAAAAGAGAGAATATAGATGGGAAGGAGAATGGGAAGTTGGAAATATATGGAACTTGTCTTAATAAAGCAGTTGCTGAATAATAGCATTAGGCCACCCTAAAAAGTGAGTAATTTGTTTTTCTTAACAACAGCAATAATAACAAACAATAACTAACATTTATATATCACACATCCTAAAGACCTGACATTGTGCTTGATGATTTCATTTGGTGCTTTCAACAACATCATTATTTCCATTTTACAGATGGGAAAAACTGAGGCAAACAGAAATTAAGTTCCTTGTCTAGGGTCACATAGGTAATGTGTCTGAAGCTGGATTTGAATTTAGGTCTTCCTGTCTCTAGGACTAGTGCTCTAACTGCCTCTCCTATCCTCTGTCTTCTCAACTTTCAGTGGCTCTGTCTTAGTTGAGGGGTATCCCTATTTCCATTTTCTCTTATATGTGCTCTCCTGAAGTTCTAAAGAGGGTAAAAATAAAAGGTTCTTAGACCCAGGCCCCTAGACCTAGAAAGGGATTTCATAGGTTATTCAGAGAAATTATGACTTGCTCAAGGTCACCATATTGTTAAGTATCAGAGGCAGGATTCGAATCCAGGTCATTTAGCCACTGTATTATAATTCCTTTATAAAGAAAGCACAGTCTTTCTGATTCCTTTCTTTTGTCTGAGGGTTTCTGGTGGAAAAGGTTTGAGGGAGCATGGTGTTATGCAAGCTACATAGTTTCTGTGAACTTCAGCTTTCATTAATCTGACTCCTTTTTTTCCCCCTGCAAAACTAAATTGAATTCTTGGTTCTCCAAAGGCAAAGGGATTGATACAAGGTTTTTGAAAACTCTAACAGTTTTGATCAACTCACAATCTGGAATCTAACTTGAATCTAAATGGCCCTAGTCCCATTATATTCTGACAGACTCTAAATGATTTCAATACCATCTATAACCCTTAGAAAAAATGCTTAGTATTCTTAACATATCACAGATTTTCCCCAGGATACTCTGTGCTCTTTTTTCTTAACTAGGCAATTTGCTGCATTTGGAGAGAGTTGGTTGATCACTAGTAGAAAATGTCATTGCTATCTTCTAAAAAGGAGTAATAATCTAGCAGAATGTAATGGCTTGATAGAAAATCCATTCCTTAGCA
Organism: Macrotis lagotis; assembly: GCF_037893015.1. Taxonomy (NCBI): domain Eukaryota; kingdom Metazoa; phylum Chordata; class Mammalia; order Peramelemorphia; family Peramelidae; genus Macrotis; species Macrotis lagotis. Next base: position 78,485,837 of record NC_133662.1, read on the forward strand.
TTCAGGAACAATCTTAGTTGAGTGGAGGCAGAGCCCATTTGAAAAAGAAAAGGACCTGGCAGTTAGGAACACACAATTATTCACATTAGAGATTATAAAGTGGTGATCAGAGAGCTGTTAGGAATAAGTCAAATAATATCTTCCTTGTATTTGCAAAGAACAGACTGGCAGAGAATCTGCACTTGCATAATAATTCTGATTCAGTAGAAATTCGAAAAAATCATTAGTAAAACCTTCTGATTCCCATGACCACTATAATCTGACCTTGGATCACTAACCAACCATTACTTTCCCAATCTTTTTGTAGCTACAAAATAGTATAACAAACTGAATAAATTGTATTTTTTTTAAAAAATGAGTTTTTGTTACTATCTTTTGTTTTGTGATCACTTAAATTTTTCAATCTACATGCATATTGGTGGCAGCTAGGTGGTGCAGTGGATAGAGCACTGGCCCAGGAGTCAGGAGAACCTGAGTTCAAATCCATTCTCAGACACTTAATTGCCTGACTGTGTGACCTTGACCTTGGGCAAGTCACTTAACCCCATTGCCTTAAATAAATAAAAAAATTTAAAAAGAATCTCTATTTATGTATATATATATATATATATATATATATATATATATATATATACACACACATCTTTAAATATGAAACTTAAGATACCTGAACAAATGGCACACTATCTCTAACTTCAATTACAATGTTGCGATGAGGAGAAGATTAATGCATGAGATTTTATTAAAATAATTTCATGCTAGGTTAAGTTTAGTGAATATAAATATTATCCAGTTTAAAGTAGATGAGAATTATGAATTTCATTGAAGCTTGAACATCTTAAAGGGGGGAATCATTTCTAAAATTTAAAATATGAAAATGCAGAAATATTAAAACCTTGTTGAAATTGTACTGTGGCTCATTTCCTATGCACTAGCAGATTTTGACCAGGGAAAGACATCTGATGCGGAACTTCTAGAAATAGTAATCCACTTCTTTGTCCTCTAATTCTTCCTTCTGCCTTCCAGAGAACAATCTTTCAAAATAAAGATTAAAAAAATAAAACAGATCATTAAAATCAACCAAAAAATTTGAAACTACATGCAGGTGTTCCCCATGCATCATCTGCAATGTCTAGAAATAAAGGTGGGGAAATAAGGCTTCTTGTTCTTTGTTGTGTATTTTTAAAACTGAGACTTAAAAAAATTTATTGATTATTTTGTTTTAAAATTATAATAATTTCCAGTTGTTCTTCTTCCTAAATACCTTACAATTTGAGCTCTCTTGTGGAAGAAAAATAGTTAAACAAAACCACCTGACAAGAACGACTGTAGCTCAGGCTTCTTGAATAACATGGGAAGAAGAAAAGAGGATTTTACACTTTTTTTAAAAAAAAAGAGGAATTCAGTCACTCATATAGTGAGAGTGAGGGATTCAAGTGTTACATTGTGGTCCTTGATAAAGCAATTATCCAACTAAAAGTCTTCATTGTAGTGGGCACTAGGTAGATCTGTCTGGGAAAGAGAAAGATAAAAATTGCGTTGATGGAGATGTGGATTGGTCAAATATGTATTAGTGAAAGATATATTCAACTGATTAGATTAGGTAGTGAATCATCCATGTATGAAGTTAGGGTTGAAGGGCATAAAAAACTGTAAAGTGCTATAAATGTGGACTATTGTGTATTTCTACAAGATCTCTCTCAAGATAGGTATACATATTTTTCTGTCAGGATAGTTATGATATATGATGAACAGAAAAAAGATTGAAATATCAGTTCCAGCATATTAGCATATTAGCATCATGCTGAAAGGCATTGCTCTCTCTCTCTCTCTCTCTCTCTCTCTCTCTCTCTCTCTCTCTCTCCCTCTCCCTCTTACTCTCTCTCTTTCTCCACACATACACAGACACATGCATACTGATTTTTTTATATGAAACAAGATGCATAGACAACTGGCACACTCCATCTCAAATCTCAATTACAATGTTGAGATAAGGAGAAAAAGATTAATGCATGAGATTTTATTAAAATAGCTTCATGCTAGGTTAAGTTTAGTGAATATAAATATTATCCAGTCTAAAGTAGTTGTGAGAATTATGAAATGCATTGAAGTCTGAACATTTTAAAGAGTGCAATCCAAATGAAACTACAGAAATATTAAAACCTTGCTGATACTTTATTGTGGCTCATTTCCCATATACAGGTTGATTTTGACTAGGCAAAAACCTCTGATGACAAACCAGTGAGCAGAGCTTCCAGAAATAGTAACCCACTTCTTTGAACTTGAATTCTTATTTGCTATTTTGATGAATCTTAGATCTCATGGATAGTGGTTTTTCTCCAACATTGCCTAAGATAATACTCAACATTCCTACTCCAACACTGCTTAAGATAATCCTTCAAGCTTCCCATCCAATCTTTCTGTTAATATTGTTCATGACTTGTAAAGGGCCTCTCCCTCAACGCTCTACCCCCCAACCCAACAAATAGGTAGGATTTTTCCTTGTGTTCCTTGACATTGCACAGTTATCAATGAAGCACATGGGCTCTCCTTTGTTTATCCTTTGCTTTCAGTATTTTATTTCCCACCTCTTTTTCCTGTTTTATTTATTTTTGATGATAGCTTTTATTTTTTTTTCATTTAGACAATTTTTCTTTGGTCATATATTACAGCCTGATTACAATCAACATGCTTTTCTCCATTGTATTTTAGTTGACCTGAAACTTTCTTTCAAAAGTATGGTATTTCATATTTGCATCATGAACAAAAGTATATGAATATAAAAAAGATGAGCCTTTATTTTAGGGAGAAATTGGGATTATTAAAAGTACTACATAAAAGTACTACACTGAAGGCAATCACACTGTTCCTCCTCTTTTTCCTATTCAATTCTAGAATTAGTTTATAGTGTCTATCCATAATATATGTACTTAGCTTCTTTCTCCCTCTTCTCTTCTCCCTTCTTCTCTCCTTCTTTCCATCGACATAGGGCTCACACTTTTTCAAGTACTCTGTCCAAAGGAATGTAAACTTTTGATTCCTGAAATATGGCTAGTTATCTTGGGGTTTATGGACCTCAAATCACTCTGGATCTCATCAACTGGCAGAGAATTGATCCCAGGCCAAGTTCCACTTGGTCATTGTTTGGGTCCTTATTGGCTAAGAGTGAATGTAAACAGCAATTGTTTCTTTTTTGCCCAGAAGCCCTATGGGGCTTCCTCTCCCATATTAATATTTTTGGGGATCACTAGATTAAAGAGGTCTACCTCTACCATATTTCTTTTTTACCTAACCTTAATAACTGAATGGGCATTACCTCAGTCAAACTGAGAACTATTAAAGACCCTAGCTTAAAAGGGCTAAGTTTCCCATTGCATCTCCAGTTATCTTGATCCATATCTGGCCACTGAACCCAGATAGTTCTGAAAGAGAAAGTGATGCTGGTACCTGAGCATAGCAACCCCTCACTCAAATCCAATTCACTGGTGCATATGACTTCATGTCCCTGATGTCATAGTCCTCTTTGAGAATGAAGGGCAACCAAAAACAACTGATGGATCCATCTTATGGGTTGGGTATATGACTGCACATCATAGTTGAGACAACAGGTTATTCTTCATCTATTTGTCTTTTCTAGCATGGATAGTCAGAGTAAATCCTTGAATTATTATTCTTACTTAGGAGAATATAGTATTTTTATACTGGAAGCAGCCAGCACAATGTCATCTACAAACTGGAGGATCTGACAGCCCTCACCATCTATAAGGAATCCTTCTTTTTGAACTGTGTGTTATGTATCTCTTTTGGCAGTGGCAAACACAAATTGGTGAGCATACCTCTTATATGTTATTCTTCTCTTGATACTAATAATCAAAGGATCAACACATAAGACCTTTTCTCACGAACTCTTATTTAACTTATGTATGAGTATATTATATATACAAATACACATATATGATATATAAAAATATACCCATATTTGCATATATTTATATCTAGACAAGTGTAGAGATACCTCCATATGTAGATGACAGATATCTACATGCAAACATATATTTGTATACATTGCATACACAATACATATATTCATATGAACAAATATACACGTGTACATACATGTATATGCATGATTATATATATATATATAAACACGACTCCTTGCTGGAGGATAGACTTTAAGAAAGAATTTTGTTCCAATAGCTCAAATGCTTTTCTAAAACGGCAATGAAAATTAAGCATAGTAGGAGCTTGTACTCTCTGTGACTTTTAGTCAATTGTGTGGCTATAAAGATGTGGTCTTTTCCAGGAAGCTCTTCTTACTTCCTTTTCATATTTTTCATTAAACATGCCCTTAATGTACATCTGTCTTATTCTGGTAAAGGTTTTTGCATAAATGAGAAATCAGGTATATGGGTAGATAATTATTTGTTTTGTCAATTCTTTTTTCCAGTAATTAAGTCTAACATTCTACCATCCCTAAGCATTTGATATTCTCTTCCCTTTAAGATATCTTGAGAATAAGTACTTCGATTGTCTTAGAGGCTTTTTAATGTCTTTTAATATTTTGTGGATTTTGTGTAGCTGTTCATTTATTATCATTCCACCACATTTCCAATTCTTGCAACATGGCCAAATGCCTTTTTCATTCATTTGTTTCCTTGAAGATTTCTGTCATGCTACTTTTTATGAGGAAGTCATTATTGCTATATAACATATAACAGTCACTATATTTATTATCATTTTTCCTTTGGTCTTTTGGTTTATCTCGAATTTTCATTTTTCTGATATATCCTATGATTCTTGGACATGTAAAGATCATTTTGAGAGTATTAGTGCTGAAAACATTGATATTAGTAATAGAGGGAAGCTTGGGATCCTTGAAAATGTATATTTATGAAAAATAATAAAGACTTCTCTTTTATTTCATTTTTAGTAAAACTTATTATTCATGTGTAATATTTGTTCAAAATGTATTAATTGACATTTCAATAGATAAAATTTCATTTTGTAATTTCAGCATTCTGCATTCTTCATCCACTTGGATTTTTCTATGTGAATTACTACACATCTGATTATCACCAAATCCAGAAGTCTTTCTTTAGAATAATCAGAGATTTTCTTGAGTAGGCTCCAGGAGGATTTGGGGTTTAATACAACTAATACAATGTCTGGAATAAGAAGGAACACCTGAAAACCTACCATGTCAAGATAAACCTTTTCCTATTTTTAGTTTTTTTTTTCAAGGCAAATGGGGTTAAGTGGCTTGCCCAAGGCCACACAGCTAGGTAATTATTAAGTGTCTGAGACCGGATTTGAACCCAGGTACTCCTGACTCCAAGGCTGGTGCTTTATCCACTACACCACCTAGCCACCCCCAACCTTTTCCTTTTAACATGTATTGACTTTATTAGATTGTTGCATTACTAAGCAAAAACCAATTGTTCAGAAGCAAAAACAAGTTTTCAATCAGCAAAACCTTATTTGATTCTTACTGCATATCAACTGTGCTAATCACCTAATATATAAAGTCAAAGAATGATTCTCAAACATCTTACATTCTAAAGGGAGGAGTAAATATACATATCCACAGGTATGTAAAAAATAAAGAGAATAAAAATAAAATAGCTAGATACACGATAGTTTGGGAAGGATAGGACCAGAATTTTGAGGAGGGAATGAATCTGGTAAGTCATATATAGAAGTGGCATTTGTGAAAAGTTTAGAAGGATGACAGGGATTCTGGGAAGTAGAGGTGAGGAGGGGGTGTATTCCAAGTATGGACACAACGACTATAGCTAAGACACTTGGAAAAAAGATTGGGCTAATTTGGTTAAATATTAGAGTATGGGAAGGGGAATAATATACAATAAAACTGGAAAGAAATGTTGGGGTCAGGTTATAAAGAGATTTAAAAGCCAAATGGAGGAATTGATACTTTATTTTAGAGATAAAAGGGAGTCACTAGAATTTATTGATCGTGGTACAACATAGTCAGGGCTGATCTTAAGGAAAATCACTTTCCCAGTTGTTTAGAGAATACATTGGAGCCAGGAGAGACTTGAATTAGGGAGACCAATTAGAAGTCATTGATAAAGATGTGAACTAAAGGGGTAGCTGTGTATGAGCAAGGAGAAAAGATCAGATTCAAGAGATGTGAGAATAAAATAAGTTAAGTAAAGCTATTTGTAATCCAAAAAAAGTACAAATGACTATTATTACTTGGCAAGGTCAGTTGAATGGTCATCATTTCTAACTTACAGAGGACTTTCCTTTCCACTTGATATACTTCAATACTGTACAGTCTATTAACTTTTGAGATCTCTGGAAATTCTATTATGTTTCCCTTTATTAGCAGATTAAATGAGATCCCCAGCAGTTGGCCCAAGGTTTGTGATATGTGTTCTCAGCAAGACAAGCCAAATATTAAACGCTGTATGAGATAGCTTTGTCTGAGTCCATTTGAGTAAGTGTTACTTTTTTATATCCACATGAAGCAAAAACCTATTCCTTTTTTTAGTAGCAATAAATGAAATTAATGAGTCATCCTTGCTCCTAAGTGAACCATCTGTAATCTGCCACTAGACCTAACTGGAAGGCTGTAATCAGAACTTTTGGACAAATGTCTAATATCTTTATGGGGCACATGCAGATAAATTAACCCACGAGCTTGAATGATCAACCTCTGAAGGATGTTTGGATTTAAAGAGAACAAAGCCCTTATTGGAGCTTGCTTCCTACAGGTTGAGTTATAAATTGTTCTTCAATTTTTCTACCATGTAATTTTAAGTGATGTCAGTGTGTCCCTGAAGTCAAATAGTAGAGGAACAGTTATTATAAATTAAATAATTAAAAGCAAACTATTTATAGCAAAATAATATTTGATAGGACAAGGCATATAAGTAAGAATTAATTTGTGTGGTATGTAGAATCAACTTTTCTTCCAACACATATTCATATATATGTATGTGTGTGTATATCATCTATCTCTATCTCTATCTCTATCTCTATCTCTATCTCTATCTCTATCTCTATCTCTATCTCTATCTCTATCTCTATCTCTATCTCTATCTCTATCTCTATCTATCCCTCTCCACACAATGTATATATACATATATATGTATATACAAAGTTTGGGAGACGAGGATGAAATTTTGACCCAAGGATAGAGAAGAGCTAATTATACTTGTTATTAACTATTCAATAAACATTTATTAAATGTCTGCTATATGCTAGTCACATACAAAGGCTAATAATATAAAGATAATAATGAAATAGTCCCTGCTCCAAAAAGCTTATATTCTTTTGGAGAAATAACATGTATACATGCAAGAGGTACATTAAGAAAATTTCACATAATTCCAAGATGGAAGTGCTAGCAACTAAGGGGGTCAGATAGGAAGCTGTGGGCAAAAGATGGCACAGTGGATAGAACACTGGGCTTGGAATCAGGAAGATTCAGTTCCATGACTTCCAATCTAACCTCAGACACTACCTGTAAGATCCTGGGCAAGTTACTTAAACCTGTTTGTTTCTGTTCTTCATCTGTAGAAAGAAGTGAATAAAGAAATGACAAACCATTCCAGTTTCCTTGCCAAGAAAACTCCAAATGAATTCACAAATATTTGGACAGTATTGAATGACAACAGGAGGTTGTACTTTGATCTTTGAGAGAAGCTTAAGGTGGAGGTGAGGAAGGAAATCATAACAGAAAACCTGCCCAAAGGTATGGGGACAAGGGATGGACCACCAAGTGTGAGGAAAAGGAGACCAATATGATTGGATCATCTTGTTCATGAAGGGCAGAAATGTAAAATAATCCTAGAAAGATAAGTTGGAGACAGGTTGTTCAAGGATTAAAATGTCAGGCAGAGGAATTTGAATTCATTTTAATGGTCTTATTCTCCTTAAGGTCCCTAGGGAGATGTTAAAAATTACTGAGCTGAGGAGTAAGATGGTTAGATCTGTGTGTTAGGTAAATTGGCAGGAATAAGTATTACTCAAATAGGAAGCTGAGAATTGAGACTAGAAGGCAGAGAGATAGGAAGAGAGTCAATTTGTTAAAGAATCTACAAGTGATAGGGGTTATCATTCTCAGGATTTTAGGATGGAAGCATTGACTTAGTTACAAAAGGTCAAGTGTCCACTGAGAGATCTGTATTCAAATAAAAGGAAACAATATAAAATAAGTCTTTTGCTAAGGACAGTTTGTGCTATAGTCCATGTGGGAGTAAACAGCTACTTTTTTTTCTTTTGGAAGGCAGTGGGGTTAAGTGGTTTGCCCAAGGAAACACAGCTAGGTTATTATTAAGTGTCTGAGGCTGGATTTGAACTCAGGTACTCCTGACTCCAGGACCAGTGCTCTATTCACTGTGCCACCTAGCTGCTCCTAACAACTACTTTTGATCCATTCTTTTTGACCATAGTCTTCATCTATCTAACTTGTATTATTTCAAAACACTAAAAAAATGCCAAAAGAAGAGCAATTAAAAGCGAAGATAGAAAAGGAAAATCCTATAAGTTAATTACCATAGAAAAATGGTTAAAAAGCAGAACCATTTATTCTCTGTCATTATTTCAATTTAGTTCAATTCCATTAATTTTCATTCAATTCAACAACTTATTAAATGAAAATTTTGTTCGAAGCACTAGGGATGCAAAGACAAAAATTTTTTTCAAAAAACTGAAAACGAATATATCATACAGATGGCAATGAAAAGGAGCATGTGTAGACAACAAATGAGCAATGATGAATAAAAAGTCTGACCATGGAAATGTCTAACAGCATAGAAGATGAGTTGGTCACATGACAAGTATGAAGGATGACAGGTGGATAATCAGATTCTCTATCTTGATAGATGGTAAAAAGGATTGAAGGCTTCCAGCATTTTAGTTTGGACTCTCTTTATTGAATTTATGGAGAGCAGGAACAGGAGTCTCACAAGAGGGGAAAATATGGATAGATTTTTGTCTATACCATTGGAAGAAATATCCAAAGAATTTTATAGGAATTTACCTTCAGTGGGGGTAATCAATGCACAAACTGACTTATATGAATGGATCTGTACTTTCATGGATGTGGGCATTTTCTTCAGCATTGTAATTTGTAAACCACTTTTTTCTAATCTTTATTCAATTTGTGTGGAATTCTTGTTTAAATCTCCCATAAATTCACCATGAAGGACCCATACAATATTCCAAGAACTTTAGAAATAGTTATTTTTGAATAAAATCTTGTATTTCCAACTCAACAAAGTAGTAGAAATATTAGGGGAAAAAGAATGGAAGAAACATGCTAAAGGATTTGTGATCTCATCAGTTTGGATATCCCTCCAGTGGTATAGACTAAAAGCTATCTATGCTTGCCCCTCCTGTGAGACTCTTGTTCATGTTCTCCATAAATTCAATTAAGAGAGTCCAAACTGGGGCAGCTAGGTGGCACAGCAAATACAGCACTGGCCCTGGAGTCCGGAGGACCTGAGTTCAAATCAGACTTCAGACACTTAATAATTACCTAGCTGTGTGACCTTGGGCAAGTCACTTAACTCCATTGCCTTACAAAAGCAAAAAAAAAAGAGTCCAAACTAAAATGTTGGAGGCCTTCACTCTTGCTGTGTGACCAGTTTATCTTGTTTTAATATTAGACATTTCCATGATCAAATCTTTTATTCCTATTGCTTTTGTCTTATCTATACACATCACATTCTTTTCTATTGCTCTCTGTGTGATATATTCATTTTTATTTTTTTGAAAACATATTCCATATCTTGCAATCAAATAACAATAGTGGCGAATTAATGGAATTTAAAATTCAGGGAGAATCTTGGGGTCATTAAAGCAATTTTTCAATTTCTTTTTGGTTTTTGCAAGGCAAATGGGGTTAAGTGGCTTGCCCAAGGCCACACAGCTAGGTAATTATTAAGTATCTGAGGCTGGATTTGAACTCAGGTACTCCTGATTCCAGGACTGGTGCTCTATCCACTGTGCCACCTAGCCACCCCAATTTTTCAATTTTCTAAATGGAATCTAGAATTCTTTCCTTTTCCTGTTTAATCTTGAGTCCAAAGCATTGTTTATGTTTATTAAGTTTCAGATATACATATTGATTGACAAGTTCTATAGATTTCCTATATGCCATATTTTGAGTTGCTTACCTGGTATAGTCCTTAAGTTTGTATATATCATATTTCCCAAATAGAACACAGCTTTGAGGATAGGAATTGTCTTGCCTTCACATTTCTATTGCCTGTTATGTTATCTCACATATGGTAGGTAATGAATATTTATTGGACTGAATTGCATAGGAAGGTATGAGACTGGTTGACATTTGGGAAATTATACTTTGAATGATCCTAAATTGCTATTGCTACAAAAGTACATCTCTTTAACATCAATAATATACTGGGAATAGGAAGCTTTGTCCTCATACAGGCTTAAACCTCTTCTTCTGAGTTCCAGATGTAAGTACTAAGAGCAGCTGTAGTCTCTCTGTCTCTTCTTCCCTCTCTCTCCTCTTCAAAAAGTCATTAACCTAGTACAACTGTCCTAGAGGAAAATTTAATGTTGGTAATAAACTTTACTATGTGATAGGCACTGTGCCAAGAGCTGAGCAAAGAGCTTTCTATTTGCAAATAGAAAGCAAAAGGAAAGATAGTCCTACTTTCAGGAGCTTAATTGCAGTGAGGTAAGACAAAACATGGGAATGGGTGGGGAGTTGGATATTGACTCCATAATCACCTAAGAAAATTCTTTTGTATTTTATATTTTGAAAGTTAGTGGTTAAAAAGTGAGAGAAAATATCAAATATCCTAGGGACATTTTACCACCAGAGAGTAAAAGAGTTCTAATATTTTTAACCAAGCCACCAGTTAAATAATTGCATTGTTCTTTTAGAGAGACCACACAGAGAGGAACTAGGAACTAATGTATGGAAATGGAGGATCGTGGCAGGGGTCTCTTGTATGCTTGCTGAGTGGAGTCATGGGGGAAATGAGGGAATGAACAAAGTCTGACCTCTCCGTCTTTGGAGGGAGTACTTAGGAAGGTACTTTGAGTTAAAGGAACTGGCTAAGTCCCTGGGAGGAAGAAAATCGAGTTCCTTTGGGATAGGGAATCTCTCTTGACTTTTTGTTGGACTTGGTGTCCTTTGCTGAATAAATAAAATATGATCTATGGTAGATACCTTGTGAACCTAGGTATTTATAAAGGGATCTAGTTGGTAAATGTCAGATACCGATTTTTGCAGATCCTATGTGGGTTGAAGCAAACAAGCAAGAAAAGTAAGAAGTCCTGGAAGTGTACCCTAGATCTTGCCTGCAAACCTCTGATATCAGGGTCATGCCTGTCTTTTCCTGGTGAGCCTATCACATTATGACTCATAAAATAGTATGATCTCGGAAGAAGATAAAATCAATACATCCCCATTCCTTTGCCTTTTCTGGGAAACTGATAAAACAAAGATTTCAGTAACTCAGAGCAGACACATAGTAAGCCTAAGTAGCTTGCAAGATGTTACCAATAAGGATGTGTAGGAGAAGTAGAAAAGATACATTTCAAGGGTATGAAGGAACAGTAGCTTAGTCGATTGGTAAGAATGAAAGATAACAAATACAGACCAAGTATTATTTTGGCCTCTGCTCTGTTCTCTTTCTAACACCTCCAAGCTAGAGAAGAAGACTTTGAATGTATTGGGTAAACCTTCTATAGAAGATTTACAGGAGGATTCTCAGGCTTTGTTTTCCCCCAACACTTGATATAGTCTCTGACAAATGTTTATTGGTTTATTGAAGAATTGTACAGGATAAGAACTTTTGGAAGCATTTTTTTCTACTCTTGTGTAAGAAGTACCTAGCCCGATGTTTTCATGGATCTAACAAGAATTAAAATAATGAGTAGCTCCTAGTCCAATGGGAGTGAGAGAGGGAAGGTAAGACTGGGAAGGGGGTGAGGGACATTTCTGAATCTTCATTAACTTGAGCATCGGTATTACAGGGCGAAGTGAGCTGACTAAGTGGAAGATGAATCCAAAATGTTGTCTGTGAAAGCAAGAGGAGTCAATGACCCAAAGGAGGGAAAGGAGAAGAGAGGTGAAGAGGGGTAAGTGATGGAAGCTGGAGACAATCTGGATCACATTTTACTATGTTCCAAGTTAACTGTTGGGATACTTCATTATATTAAAGAAGTTTTGGTTATGTCCTCTGCCTTTTTTCTTGATGGACAGTAGCTATGACATTGCTATCACTGTCCTCAGGCAGCCATAATTCTTCCTTTAGTTGTGTACCTCAGTTTCCTCATCTGTAAAAAGAGAAATTTATAAGGATAATGAAATAATAGGTATAACTTAGTGAAAATAAAGACTTAGAGTCAGCAAAACATAGATTTTAATGCTTTTAAAAATGCCATAGGGGCACTTTGACCTCCAGAGAGTAAAAGCATTTTAACACTTTTAACTGAGCTACCAGTAATTGGTCTCTTCTTTAAGAGAGCTGAAATATATATATATATATATATATTTTTTTTCTCTTTATGATATTTTTATTTTTATGTCATCCAGATCTCTCCATGTTCCTTTCAAAGTCATACCTTATAACAAATATTTTTGAAATAAAATAAATTCAGTAAAACTGACAATACATAAAAAACTGACATTATAAACAAAGTTACATATTTATGGATCAACTTTTCCACCTTGTATTATTTACTTTTACAGAACAGACATAATTACTATGCATATTTCTTTGTTCAGAATTTTATATGATAAGAGCAATTCCTTTTTTTCTTTTTAACTTATATTGCCAGAAGATTACAAATGGGAAAAGAGAAAAATACATTATGTGGATATTATGAGTTTAGGGTATTTGTTCCAAAGAGAATGAAACAATTTCTCTGAGATAAATGTATAACTGTCAGACAAGACCAGTTGGTCCCTGAAGTCTTTAACTAGGCTGGATTTAGAGCATTTTCTAAATCTTTTCTATTTTGGCACAGGAATCACTGGTTTCAGTTGAAAGGTGTACACAAGATATAACTACAAAATAATGTCTGATTTTTTTAACCTGTCATAATTTATACATCCAAATGAATGTCATATATTGCAAAATAGTCATTTGGGAGGTATATTTACTACAGTGATATTGTAATTCTCACAGCATTTTTGGGAATGTCTGTTTTTTTAAAAAAACATTTCAAATAGCATATTCTTTTCAATTTCCTCTGAGATGATACTATCTTATTTTTCTTTGGATAAGAGAGAACTTGATAAAAGAGACAGGAGGACATTCAGAGAGAGCTATAGGAGCAAACAGGAGCCCATTGAGCTCAGTGTGGGGCTTACTCAATAGTTAACCGAGTAAGGTTACTAACCCAGTAATAAACAGTAGTTTGGTTTTTTACTCTTTTCTGTTATCACTTGATCAATATAGACTAACACACCCTTCCTCAATACTGTCTGCTTTCATAGAAACACTAAGAGAGGACCTGACTTGGGCAGATGTCTAAGCCTTTGATTCAGAAACTTACATAAAAGGTCAATTAAGGGAGGAATCTTAGAATGCATAGGGAAGGGACTCTGATGTGTACATACAAACATCCACACTCACCTCTCTCTCTCTCTCTCTCTCTCTCTCTCTCTCTCTCTCTCTCACTCACTCACTTACTTTGTCCCTGCTCCTCCCCTCTCTCTCCCTCTACATAAATACATTCTTCTATAAAACATGCACACAATTGTGCATGTATGTACACATGTATAAAACATACATCTGCACATAAATGATTCATTTGCACAAACACAAAAATATACAAGTATGCATTTATGTGTGCTTATATACACATACATCTCCATATTTAACAATAGTTAGTAGCATAGGGCCTGGAATCAGGAAGACCTGAGTTCAAATATAGCCTGGGCAATTAACTTAATTTTTGCCTCAGTTTCCTCAAGTGTAAAATTAGGATTTTTGAACTCCTGTTTGTGGTCTTGTTGAGAGGGAGCAAATAAGATAATATTTGTAAAAAAGCACAACACAATATCTGGCACATAGTAGAAACATAAATGCTAATTTCTTCTCCCCAACTTACCATTTAAACAGCAGATCTCTTCCTTGGAGATGAAAAAATTTCTGTATTTGCTTCCGGGAAATAAGGGTTGGAGACCCAATGATGGTAATCTCATCACCGGACTATATAAGTTTTGAGTGGAGAAAAGGCAAATGATGAAAAATGTGGTTCTGTTTAAATCTATTTTGAAGGTTGCTTTTAAGATGTCCTTCTTTGATTGCCCCTCTTGGCTAGTCAAATTTTGCTGCCAGCTGGTTTTCTTGACAATGTTTGAAGGGATGACTTGCTTTTGTAGCAGGTCTGTGCTTCTGATGCCAAATGGCAGTGATAAGACACAAGTAGTAGTGGCAAATCTTCTTTTGAGGGTGGAATTGACTTTTAGGGAAAAGGCAACAAAAATAGAGGGAAGTCTTGGGAAAGAAGAGATTGATTCCAATATAATACATACTTTGGGGTCTCAGCACCTTGCTCTGGAGTGATAGAGAAAGGCTGATTATTTTCCTCTTAAGGTTAAAGGGAGTCCTGATAGTATGAAATGATGATGACCTAATTCTATTGCTCATGAGCCTTTATCAATGTGCTTTTTCTATTGATTATCAGTTGATATCAATTAGCAAGTCAGACTTGATTAGTTTTTAGAAGTGGATATTTATTAAGGTATAGAACAATTGGTGCAAACATCCTCCTACCTTCTCTCATAGTCTGTTTCACAGTATATAGAGTCTAGAAGACCCAAAGGGTATATTTTAGTTTAATGCCTTTGATTGATTCAATAGAAACTTTCTTATCTGATAAAGGTATCAGAGCTTATATATATATATATATATATATATATATATTTGTATATTATATATATATGTAGGCACACACACATATACACATATATTAAGCTTCTGTAAGTGAGAGTGGGATGATTGATTTAATTACTCATTTTATGTAAAAAATAGCATGTATAAAATTATAAATCAAGCATTTTGGCCAATTTTTTTCCATAATTGATAAATTTCTTCTGAAGACTATTTCAGGAGTTCTAGAAATATTCTGAATGATGGTAGCATGATTGGAAAAAGTTTTTGAGACTGTTTTTCTCTACCACTTTTCTGATTACCTTGTATCTTTTTATCAGAAACTTTAAAAATTATATTTTGAAGTTCTTACATTTTATTACTTTAACTTCCTATTTACTCCATCCATTTCAACTCCAAATTGCACTCTCTCTTATTAAAAAATGAATATAGTCAGGCAAAACAAATGAACATATTGGTCAGATCTGAAAATGATGTCAACTGCATTTATATAGTCCATTGCCTCTCTCCTGAGATGTGAGAAACTGCTTCCCAATCACTTTTTGAAGTCAAGATAGGTACTACCTTATTCAGAATCTGAAATTATTCATTATCTTTTTCCTTTACACATCATGATGTAAATTGTCCCACTGTTTCCTTTACCTATACTGTGCATCAGTTCATATAAATTTTCCCAAGTTTCTCTGAATTCTTAACATATTTTTCATTTCTCATGGCAAAATAAAATTCAACTATAACACATTTTGGGTCACTCATTCTTAAACTGATGATCACCCACTTTCTTTCCTTTGCCATTGCAAAAAGTGCTACTATAAGTTCTTTTGTTTGTGATATCTTTCCTTTTTTTTAAAAATCTTTTTTTTGGGTGGGGTTATATGCCTAGTAGTGGTATTTCCTGTGTCAATGTATATTCATTTTATGACTTTTAATTTTAGGTTTCACTTATTTATGCAAGTTCTAAATTGTTTTAATTGATTTTCTTTCATCTTGTATGCTAATAGAAATAATTTTTCCCCTCCTTTACCACTGCCTGTTTCTTTAATTTATTTGTTTTGCTTTATTTCTATATCTAGGATTTCTAGTACATATCACATTATAATATCTAATAATATCGGAAGATATTTTTCCTTTATTGGATATTGTTTTCTATATTAAGGAAAAATAACTTTTATTCCTTTTTAAAAATAGTATTTTGATATGAATGGGTGACTTTTTTATCTTCTGACTTAATCATGTGATTTTATTATTTTTGCTAATATCATTATTAGGTATAAATTCAACATGGTAACAATGAAATAATATTTTGATTATATTTCTGTAGTCTCTTTGCTAATATTTTATTTGATATTTTTGTGTTATTATTTATTAGAAATATTGATCTAAAATTTTCTTTCTTTATTTCTTCTTTCCTTGACTTGGGTTTCAGGATCATATTTATTTTTTAAAAAGAACTTGTAATATAACTTCTATCTCATTTTTTGAAAAATTTGTGTGCATTTGGAATTAATTGTTCTTTGAATGCTTGATAAAATAGATGGTATTTGGGTCTGGGTTCATTTTTTTGAGAGTTGAAATATATCTTCTTTAATTTCTGTTTCCAAGATTGGAAGATCAAATTATATGTTTCTTGTTCTGCCAATATGAATATGCCATGCTTTTGGAAATGACTGTCCATTTTATTTAATGTTTTAGTTTTGTTGCCATACATTTGTTCACATCTTTCCTTAAAACTTATTTCCTCCTCATCAGGTATGAATTTCTATTTTTAATTGTTGATTTTGGTGATTTGGTTTTCCTCTTTCATTAGAAAAAATCAAATTAACTAATGGGTTATTTCTTTTTCTTAGTCTTTTCAAAAACCAACTTTTATTTATTAAATAGTTTATTTAAAAATTTAAAAATATTTTCATTCTTTTCTAGAATTTCTCCTTTTGTATATTTTTATTTATTGAATATTCTAATTTTATTCTCTTATTTTCATGCTTCATTCATTTCTTCTCTCTTGTTAATGAAAGTATTTATGTATTTGTACTTACATATGTAAACATATAAAGCATGCATTTCCATATTGTATCTAAGACTATTGTATTACATTAAATTATTTGCATCATGTTACATTATATTGTGTTATGCTAGATCTTCAACTCATATTCTTGGAAGCTATAGTTGTTTTGATTGGAAACCAGTAATGGCAAGGTTGAGGGTATTTCTCCTCCTCCTTGGTCCTGATAGCAAATTCTAAACAGCCTGTCAGAAACTGGATGCTATACGTTAATTATTTTGCCAAAGATGGCTAAGCAGCAGATTTCTGATGTATCCTATCATCTTCTACATTGTCTACTTAGAAGAATAACACTAACTTGGAAGCTAAAACTCTTAGTTTTGTAATGAATAATGCAAATAGTCTTTTGTATACTGTAAGTAGAGAGAATAATTACACCTGCCTCCCTGGGTTGTTTTGAAGATTAAATGAGATAATATTTGTAAAGTGCTTTGCAAATCTTAATGTGCTTTATAAATAGCAGCACTTATATTACCACAGGTGTGTGCAGGAATTCCCATTATAGATTATCTCAAAATTCCTGATATCAGTTTAACTCATCAGTTCTGTTTTTGTAATCCATGGAGGAACAATAAGAAAAAAATAGTTTTTTCTATCTCCAAAAATTTTATTAACAAGAAATAATAATTTTGAACTGTAGTCTTCATCCTTAGGTGGCAGGAATAATGTGAATTCTAACTTGGTTGTTTTATGCTCGCAAATCCCCAACACCTGAGATTCAACCTGTATATCAAAAGTTATGGTTTTAGAAAATGGTTTACAAATATTTACTTGTCCTTTGACCCCCTTTTGACAACAATAAAACAACAGCAACAAGAAACAAATATATTTTATAAAACTCCAAGGATAATTTCATCTATTTTTTGGAGTTAGGAAGATCTGAACTGAAATCTGGTCTCAGATACTTGATCCTGGGCAAGGAAAAAAGGAAACAAATATTTATTAAGTGATTGTATGCTAAATGCTTTACCAATATTATTTCATTTGATCCTCCCAACAATGGTAGGAGGTGAATGTTATCATAATACTTATTTTATAGTTGAGGAAACTGAGGCAGGCAGAGGTTAGGTGACCTGCTCAAAGTCATACAACTAGTAAGTATCTAAGACTTGATTTTTATCTCAGGTCTTTCTGACTTCAGACCCATTGTTCTATACATTGTATAACTAGCTGCCTCAAGTCACTTACTGCCTCTACTTCCTCAACTGCAAAATGGGAATAATCATCACATCTACTTTACAAGATTGTTGTAAGGATCAAATGAATGTAAAACCTTGTTATTGGGTCATTTCAGTTGTGTTCAACTCTTTATGACCCTATTTGGGATTTTCCTTTGACCAATATACTGGGGGTAATTTGTAATTTCCTTTTCCCAATTCATTTTATAGATGAGAAAACTGAGGCAGAAAGGATTAAGTGACTTGCCCAGGGTCAGACAGCTAGTGTCTGAGGTCAGATTTGAACTCATGAGAAGGAATCTTCTGATTCCAAGCCCAGTCCTCTATCTACTTTACTATCTATAAGGCACATTTATTGCTCTTCAGTCAGTTCAGTCATGTCCAAGTCTTTGTGATCTTATTTGGAGTTTTCTTGGCAAAGATAGGAGTGGTTTGCTATTTCCTTTTACAGTTTGTTTTATAGATGAGAAAACGGAGGCAAACAAGGTTAAGTTATTTACTCTGATTCACAGCGTCTGATTCACAGCATCTGAAGCTGAATTTGAATGCAGGAAGATGAATCTAAGCCCAGTGCCTTCAGATGGCACATAGTAAACACTTAAATACTTATTCCTTTCCCTTCCCTATCTTTACTCATAATATTCTTTTTAATTATTTACTGCTTAAGGCATCATTAAAGAATGTTTTGCTCAAACCCACTGGAACATCACCATGAACCACTAAATAGTAATTGATGCCTTTGAGGTTTACAGAATGAACAGAAGAAGAAGAGTTGGGAAAGAGCAAGAACAATGGACTTGAATATAAATAATAAGACCCCTCCATGTGATGGAGAACTAGAAATCTTGTTCCCAGTTGGAAGTGTAAGGAAATTCACAGTTCATGCCATTATTCAGAGGAGTGTTGAGAGATCAGTGCGATTCTTTGAGGCAGCCTGGCTCTTAAAAACCTTCCTCCCTGCATGTATATATGTTGATCTAGCCTACAACCTGATTTCCCTTGCCAATTTCTTCCAATTATTGATTCCTGACAGCTGACATTTAGAAAAATACACCCCTCTATACTTAGCACCTCACCTTTAATATCTCTATAACCTCCCCTTGCCTCTGTGTGTGTGTGTGTGTGTGTGTGTGTGTATGTGTATGTGTGTATGTGTAACAGAGGAGAAATGTTACAAGATCACATATGAAGAAGTTTAGGGCTTACAATTTCATTTTTTTGAGGGGATACATGGGGGGATCTTTAGCAGGGCCAGTCTCAGAAGACGCTTATCTGAGAAGTAATGTCTTCCATGGTCCAAAATTTTTTCTTGTGGTCTGTGAGTTCTGCTGTTAATCATACTTTTGTCTAAACATCCTACCAGTTTTTATTCATTAATATCCAACATCATCTATGATTATTAGTTCCTTTATCATTAAGAGGGGGTTCCAAGGAAATGGAAATGGGAACAAGTAAATTTTGGGCAGGTGAGTGGGACCAGAATTCAGAGTATCTCTGAGACTGTCAACGAAAAGAAGGAAATACTGAGATGTGTTGCAGGAATAGGAGACCTAGACTAACCTTAGCAGAGGGTTTGGAAGGAAGGCACAATGAGAGTAGATGCGGAGGGCAAACATACAGATGGAAAGATTCAAAAGACAGATTTGGTTCAATCTCCTTCCATTCTTTACTCATTTTTACTTCCCCTGAAGCAACAATATTTTGCACAAAGAAGGCAAGCAATAAATATTTGCTGAATGAATGGCCTACTTCAAAATTTTGCTTTGGTTTCAAGAATTCTCAGTTGAGAGTGGGGAATAGGAAGGAGGACAAGGAGAGAGGGGGAGAGAGAAGGAGTGAAGGAGAGAGAGAAACAGAAATGGGAAAATGAGACAGAGAGATAGACAAAAACACAGAGAGAAATAGACAAAGATACAAACAGGCAGTTGGAGACAGAGGAAAAGGGAGAGGGGAAAGAGAGACAGGAAAAGAGATGGAGGAAGAAAAGGAGGGAAAGACAGATGAAAATAAAGTTAGGTTGAGAGGAAAAGAAGATGAATGAAGAATGGAGTTGGAGAGGGGGGAAAAGGGAAAGAACAAATGAGGGAGAAAGGATGAAGAGGGCAAGAGAGAGTGAAGGAAGGGAGGAAAAGATGGGAAGAGAGAAGAATAGAGAGAGACAGAAAGGGGAGAGAGAAAACAATGGAGATATAGAGAGGGGGAGAGAGGAGAGAGGAAAAAAATTAGAAGAAAGTTGGAGGAGAGAGCAACCACAAGAGATAGCAACAAATAGAATGAGAATGATATTAAGATTCCAAAGTAGTTGACAGGAGAATGAAACAAAGCATTCCAGATGAAAGATATTAGTAATAATAGCTCAGATTTACACCACAACTTTAAATTTTACAAAGCACTTTCCTTACATCACCCCTGTGAGGAAGTATCAAAATTTTCAATATCATTATATTTTAGATGAAAAATTGATTTTGAGTTTCAGGGTTAGTAAGTGACCAACTGTTCTAGCTTTAAAGTCCAATATTCTTCATATAGACATTTGGAGAAGTTTTTCAGACAAGTTATAAAAATGTTGCTTAGTCTTTGGTAAGGATTATTGCCCCATTTGATCAGAAATTCAAACTCCATTAGCTCTAGCCTTGGACTGTGGATTGAAACAAATGTCTATAATTTATTTTCAGAAGTTGAAATCTTTCCAGTACTCTGGCCGACCATTCATTGACTGTGATCAGCTATAATAAGACCCACATGTTTTGCATAAAGAGTATGTTGCATTTGAATGGTTGTTTTTTTCCCTCTCCACATCTGTTGCTCTGCTGCCTTGTCTATTTGGTTTATGTAGAAATAGAAGTATCTTTCTTGTTCTTCCTCTGATATTTGTAATGCTTAAAGTTTCTTATGGGCCATGAAATAAAGGTTTTATTGATGGTTTCTGGAATAACATTTATTTTAAATATCACTATTTTTGTTTTTTTTTTGAAAGGCAGTTGGGGTTAAGTGATTTGCCCAAGGTCACACAGCTAGGTATTTATTGAGTATCTGAGGGTGGGTTTGAACTCAGGTCCTCCTGACTCCAGGGCTGGTACTCTTATCCACTGTGCCACCTCACTGCCCCTAAAT
This sequence comes from Macrotis lagotis, assembly GCF_037893015.1. Lineage (NCBI taxonomy): Eukaryota > Metazoa > Chordata > Mammalia > Peramelemorphia > Peramelidae > Macrotis > Macrotis lagotis. Next base: position 78,507,049 of record NC_133662.1, read on the forward strand.
ATATATATTTATATGTAATGCAGTGAACAGAAGCACTCAAGTCTGAAGAAAACCAGAGTTCTAATACCAGCTCTGCTTCGTAAGAAGCTATGTTACCACAAGCTTTTCCTTTCTGAGTCTCAGTTTCCTCCTAAGTAAAAGCAGGAGATTGGGTTAGATGACACTGAGTCTTTTCCAGGTTTAAACCTTATGATCTACATTTAACATTTTGTTACTTACAAAACTGTTCTTTTTTTTTGATAATATTCCTATGAGGCAAGCAGTGCCTCTTCTAATTTGTATCCTTGCCTATTGTTATTCATCCTTCATTTTCGAAGAGGACCAGTGACATCACAGACAATATCTTGATTTACTCATAAATTGACTTTTGTTTTTATTTTTATTTTTTGAGGGGCAATGGGGTTAAGTGACTTGCCCAAGGCCGCACAGCTAGTGTGTTTCCAGTGCCTGAGGCTCCTCAGGTCCTCCCCAAAATGAACTGAATTTAAGTGAGGCAATGTTGTCAGCCTCACTCTCTTTCAGAACATCAATCCAATGGCAAGACAAAAGTCAGGATGCAGTTGATGACCTTGGACTCTGTCACTGGACTCTGATAACAGCCATGTCTCACTTAAATCCAAGTTGTTTGCAAGTCAAGACACCATTTTACTGATGTCATTTGTCCTTTTTGTCCTTTTTGAGAATGAAGAATGAACAGCAGTTTAGGGGCTCACTGTATTTGTGCAGGATTTAATTCAGCTACTTGCTACTTCTCAGCTTGAGCAATCCATCAGCCTTCATCTCTCCAGTAGCAAGGATTACAGGTCTATGCCCAGCCTCATGGTTTTTTTTCCCTGAGATCAGTACTTTGTGAAACTCAAAATCTTTTATAAATATCACTTATTTTATATATATATATATATATATATATATATATATATATGTGTGTGTGTGTGTGTGTGTGTGTGTGTGTGTGTATACACACATATGAGGTAGAGGTCCATGTGCATAGGGATAGTGGTGCTATGGCTAAGATTCTAGTCTTAGTTGCCTTCTCTCCTGAAACATCCATCATGCCCTGTAATCTCCTTCTCTCATTGGTTTCCACAAGGGTCAAAGTCTTATCCATCCTTTTGTATGCAAACTTAATATAAGCTTGGTTATCAGTCTTCTTGACTCTAAAGTCAGAAAACTCTGGCACCCTAGAGCAGAGGCCCCTCAGTCTAGTCATGAATAGAACAAGACATCCCAGGTTTCCATGTAATGTATTAAAAACCAGGCAGGTAATATGCAGACTCTAGAAATTGGCTGCCAATTGGCCAGCCCTCTCATTTTTTATGCATAAATACAATGCATATATATATGTATGTAATGTTTGTTCTTTGTTCTCAAAGAAGATCATGACATCAGGGAGATGATATCATGATAAACAAGTGAATTGGATTTGAGGGAGGGGATATTGTGTTAACTCACCAGTCTTACTTTCTCCTCCAGAGCCATCTAGGTCCAATGGCCAGATGTGAATCAGGACAACTGGAGATGACTTGGATATGAGTTTTTCAGGATTAAGTGACTTTCCCAAGGTCATACAACTAATAATTTCAGTTGTCTAAAGTTGGATTTGAATTCTCATCCTCCTGACTCCAAGGTCAGTGCTCTATCCACTGTATCTCTTAGGTACTCCACACATATGTGTGTGTGTGTGTGTGTGTGTGTGTGTGTGTGTGTGTGTGTGTATGTATGTATAAAGCTGTATGTTAGGCACCATCAGCTAGTGCCTAGAGAAGGCTATTTGAATATTTGAAGACAGGAAGACCAGGTTTCTGAAACACACTGGTAATGTGGTTTTGGGTAAATCATAAATGACAACTTTTTAAGTTGCAGAGAGGATGCTGCAGGAAATTATAAAAGGAAATTCTCCCCCCACCCCAGAGTTCCCTATTCAAATGAAATCACAGGTCTAATCTCTCTCATTATGTATGTGTATTACACACACACACACACATGCACACACACACACACACACAATATCTATATGAAATACATACAATGTAATTTTCTTTGCCAAGAAAACCCAAAATGTGGTCATGAAGAGTCAGACAGGACTGAAATGATTGAATAAAAATGGGGAGGGAAAGAAAGAAACACTAATCCTAGCAGCAGATGATAGTATTTGAGTTGAGTTTTGAAGGAAATTTGATATTCTAGAAGGTTGAAGTGAAGAAGGAGTGTATTCCATGCATGAGGAACAGCCAGTGTAAAGGAATGGGGAATAGGTAATACTGTATGTGAGGAGATCTAAGATTAGTTGGTCATAATGGAGAGTGAATGTGGTCTATATTTTGGTGTAAATTTATCTTTTAATTGCAAAAATATCATTTTTGGGGGGAATTTATGTAATGCATTTTATATTTCCCCTTTAAACTTAAGGCTTATATTAGGTCTGATTCAATAATTTTTGCAAGGTAATAATTAATGAGACATTGAATTGTCAGTTGATTATGATTTGGAGAAAGAAATCTAGAACATAGCGCTAGAGGCTAAGAATTGTGTGTGGATGCATGTGGATGCACTTACCATTTTCTCTGTCTCTTTTTAGTTTACTCTCTAATGGATGCCTTAAGCTCCACCCTTAAAAAGGAGTTCCTGTAGCCATGTATGGATGGGATAATGTGGAAGGCAATATGACTCAAAGAGAATCCAGTTCCTTCAATAGCCAGCAAAAGAGGTCAATTTATTTTGATCTAAGAGACAACCTAGGTTTTAGCTTTTTGATGCTTTGAACTGGAGACATGTTTGAACTGGAGCAACACTCACAACATACATCACTGTCTGCCTCACTTGACAACTCTATTCACAAAAATGAGACAAAAGGATCTGAAGCAGCTAAGATTGATGACTTTATATAGTAGACAAACTCGAAACTAATTAATCAGCAGTCAATTCTTATCATTGCTTGTTTTTCATGATTGATTATTTCCCTTCCTCTTCAAAGGGATATTGTTCTTTTAAGAATGACTTATTTTCTATAATCCCTAGATGCCCATTCATTTAGAAGCTGAGGATCTTCTTCATGCTTAAAGAGAAATATACTTCACATCCTTGATATACAATATTACTGACATTTTTCATATTATCAAGTCATTTTCCCAAGATGATTAAATGATGGAGGACAGAAAAAGCTCATATTTCTTTTATTTCACATGTGCAAGTTAGATTCTGGGATTTGAAGGAATGGAAGCAGAACCTTACGCTCAGTTACCCTAACTATAGCATCTATTGAATAATAGAAAATTTCCATAGACATATTCACTCATACAGGGAAATTAAACTTCACACTGGGTCACTGTCATTGTCTGTCCTAGAAAGATGAAGTTTAACCTATAATTGCTCCCCAGACGCAGCTGAACTGCAATAGTTCAATAACTGAATAGCTCATAAATTATAGGGATTCATACTGAGAAAGATAAAGTCAAAATCTCTAACAGAGAAATAAATAAATAAGCAAATAAGCAAACAAACAAACAAACAAACAAATAAATAAATAAATATGACACTCAATAAGACTGGTGGGGGTAGAGTTGATAAAATCCATTTAGAATAAGGGGCAACCTTCAATGATACTTATCAATAATTCCAATTGTCTTTATGTATAATGTCCTACTATGTATATGAAGGATCTGGCCTTTCAGATTATATTATTTGCCACATCAAGGACAGTGCTAGATATACTTGCTCCATAAATGTTTGTTTATTTATTGAAAAATAACAGGGGAATTTCAGACTGGACAAGAAAAACCTAATGTATTTAGGGAAGAAAAATCAGAGTTGTATTCTGATTTGAGGAACATTATAGATCAATTTTTTGAAGATGCCAACCAAAGTGATGTTGAGCCCCCTCTCATAATTTGATACCACATCTATCTAGTGTCTTTAATTTCTGTGAAGCCTCTAGTTTGTATTTAAGGAAAGTGCAGAATTTCAGGGGTAGAAGCTTTAAGAATACAGGAATGGGGAGTCAGGCAACCTTTCCAATATAATTAATGAAGCTCCAAGGTAATATTTATGGCTCTGCATAATGAAAGGAATCAGAAAAAAAGTTCTCATCTGAAACAAAACTTCAAGCTTGCATAGGAGAAAGTGTGATTCAGTGGAGGGAGTGCCAGACTTGAACTATTTGATTTGGAGGTAGAGTTTGAATTCTGTATTTGCCATACTAAGTATGCAACCTTGAGCAACTATGTCCTCATGGGCTCAGTTTTCTCATCTGTTGCATCAGATAATCTCTGAGATCCTTCCTGGTCTAACTCTATAATACTCCCACTTTTTCCTGAAAAAGAAGATAAAATGTAAAAAAAAGTGCCAACAGGAAGAGGGTAGCTGTGGGTATGATGAATAAAAACTTTAGAAATAATACCAAGTCAATGAACAATAAAAACTTACAAATACAGAAGCAAATCGATAGCGATTCTGGGAGAAATAAGAGTTGGAAATCCAAGAAAGTACTCCAGAGATGATATTGCCAGAAATACAAAGAAACTTTAGAGGTAGAGTCATTTTTGAACTAAAACAAAACCATAGGAGGATGAGTTGTTCCTGTTATGAGCATTATTTCTCTCACAGGTAGCATGAGAATCAGAGAAAAAAATGTGTTTATTTTGGGGGGGTATGTTTTCTTCCTTGTTATTTTTCTTACTGCTTAGTTATTATATGCTTTTGCTTCTAATTAATACCTCAGGTTTGGGCTAGTAAAAAGAAGTGTGAAATTTAGTTCATGAATTGCAGTTTTAAAAACATGCTAATTGAAACAATATCTTGAACCTGAATATGACTTTTCGGGAGCCACCAAAGATATCCATAAACAATTACTTCTTGAGAAATGTTATGTATTATGAGAGAATTCTGAGACAAGGAAGGAGAGACATGGAGAAAATAAGAAAACCATAGAAAGGTATTCTTACCATACCCATATTCCTGAAAGTCATATTAAATCTTTTCCTGGTACTTTAAAATGCCCACAAAATTGGTGAGGTTTGAGTGGAAGGGATGCACATGATAAGATATTAAAACACCTTTTTTAAACCATGGGCTGTGCATATAGTATGCTGATAAATGTTTTTATAATAAGATCTCTGAGAAACAAGTGTACATATGATGTATTTTTAAATTTAATTTTAATTTTTTAACAGTTTTTCCTTCATTTAAATTGATAAATCAGCAAATTAATAAATTAAGTCTTGAATTGTAGAATTTGCTGCTTTCTGAGGGGCAAATGCTTATAGTAAAAATTTAACAAATGACTTGCCAGAGTAGAAGTGAGCCATCAGACTACTGCTTATGCCTCACTGGGAGATAGGAATTAAATAATTTATAAAATTATTTTCATATATAACTCTTGCAAAAAACCATATCTACTTCTTTCAATGAAAACAAGAGTTGAAATAAAAGTCAATAAAAGCAAGAATATTATGTTGATTTCATTCCAAGTGACACTGAATGCAGTACAGGGATTAATGTAGTATGTGTAAGCAAGGTCAAATTTTAGTATGGATGTGGTAAATCTCAATGCATTCACAATCTGCTCCCTTCACCACCAATTAATATAGATTCATTGTAGAGGTGACCTATATCATCAAAATTCTTGGAGTAAATATAAAGTTTATAAATTCAAAATTGTCTTTTTATGGAATTCAAAAATACCTTAACATCTTTTTCTTCTCCCTATTATTTACTTGGTTAAGTACATCACAATTTTCCTTTCAAAAGAAAACAAACCCCCAAAACTAAAAATAATTGAGATCATCTGAAAAAAATTGTAGTAATCTGAGATGTTCAACAATTTTTGAAAATGAAATTACATTTTTGGGGGAATATATAAATGTACAAATAATTTCAAAAGAAAATCTACTGTAACAACTGGGAGAAGTAGAAAGAAAGATTGAGGAAATAGCTTAAATAGGCAAAATACAGAACCAAAACAAGAGTCAAATCTAAAATGCAAAATCCACTATGTTTATTATTGAGATCCACAGTTATTATTATGGCTAACTGGAAAAGTCTGCTATATGTGCTTTGATATTTTAGCTTCAATTAACCATAACCTAAAAAGTTGAAATGATATCTTAAAAGAGTATATACAGAAAGTGACAGCCAGACAGGAGCATCATCAAGTTGAATTACCTGATTGTAATAAGCAACAGTCAATTTTCAAAAATCATACCAGTAGCATCAAAAAAATGACTTACATCATTTATAGAACTATTATGTGTAAAAGTCTCCTTTAATGGATTAAATAGTACTGCCTGTAGCTATTTACAGGTTTGAAATGATACTTGATGAATCATATGCAAAGCAGTTTTGAATGGTAATTTATAGATATAAATAATATAGTGGGAGGGAGAACTGCTTATCTTTTTGAGGATATTTGCTTTCAGTTAATTAAGAAACTAGAAATTTCCTATTTTGCGTGGCAAATGGATGAAATGTAGTTATAAGTACTCATCTGATTGTATATATTTAGGATATATTGTTGAAACTGATTTTGAAAAGATTTTTGGTTTTTCAAATGAATTGATGGAAATCAGAAATTTTTAATATAATTGAAGCATTTTTGAATGAAAATAATGTGATAAATTTTTATTGAATACTTCTCTAATATAGTTCAGTCAATGTCAGGATGAACCAAAAATCCACAAATACCAGTTAACAAATGTTGCCCCTTGTACATTAATAAACCATATAAATGTATATGTATATATGCATATATATATATATAACTACATATCTGATCTATAAATATCTTCTTGGGGTGCTAAGAATTGGAATTTGAGAGCATGCTCATCAATTGGTAATGACTGAACAAGTTGTAACATATGAATGTGATGGAGTACATTTGTGGGGGGGTGGTTCCTGAATATAACAAACATGGAAAGACCTATATGAACTGATTCAAAGTGAAGAGAAATGGGAGATCATTGTGCACAGTAACAGCAATGTTCTAATGATGATCAATTGGGAAAGACTTGGTAACTCGGATCAATACAATGATGCAAAATAATTCCAAAGGACTCATGATCAAAAAATGTTAAGTGCACCTCCAGAGAGAAATGATGAACTCTGGGTGCAAACTGAAGCATAATTCTCTTCCTTCCTTCCTTCCTTCCTTCCTTCCTTCCTTCCTTCCTTCCTTCCTTCCTTCCTTCCTTCCTTCCTTCCTTCCTTCCTTCCTTCCTTCCTCCCTTCCTCCCTCTCTCTTTCTGTCATTCCAGCTTCTATTATTTTTTTTAGGTTTTTTTTTTGCAAGGCAAATGGGGTTAAGTGGCTTGCCCAAGTCCACACAGCTAGGTAATTATTAAGTGTCTGAGGCTGCATTTGAACTCAGGTCCTCCTGACTCCAGGGCCAGTGCTCTATTCACTGCACCACCTAGGTGCCCCAATATTTTGGTTTTTAAACATATAAAATGAATCCACCACAAGGGCTTTTCCAAAGTCTTGCATCATTGGTGGACACCCTGAACTCTCAAATTCCAAGGCAGTGGAATAGAAATACTATTAATTATTATCATGCTTGAAAGACTTAGAATATATATTTTTGGCTACAGGAAACCCTCCTTTCTGAGGACCAGCTAGTCAATAAGAAAAACTTCACAAGACATATGCCAGTAACTTTCTTTTACTGTAGCAACAATGAAACAAAAGAACTCAATTAAAAAAAAGAGAAATGTAAGACCTAATCATTTGTTAGACACGTGATTAAATTCAAGGCACTATAACAAGCAATGGGGATACAAAGAAAAAGGAGAAAAAAAAGAACAGTTTATAATCTTATATCTACTAATGGGAGAGATAACATAAACAGAAATTTTTCATAAGACAAATAATTCCTTTGCAGGGAATGCATAGAGAGAACTTTCTAGAAGAGATGAGACAAGATATTTTCAGTTGATGGGGGGGGGAGGAAGGATTGGATATTTAAAGACAAATTTTCAAATTTCCTGGATAATTATTTTGAAATAATTCTTGTTGGAAGAAAGGGTGTTCACTAAGCTTTAATTGACTTTACAATAGAAATTAATCTGTACATTAATGAGATTCTTCTCCTTTCAGAGTTATCCCTTTGAGGGGCAACTAGGTGTTGCAGTGGATGAAGTACCAGCCCTAGAGTCAGGAGGACCCGAACTCAAATCACTGCCTCAGTCACTTAATAATTGCCTAGCTGTGTGGCCTTGGGTAAGTCACTTAATTCCATTGCCTTAAATAAATACAAGTTTTTAAAAAAGAGTTACCCCTTTGAACTGATTTCTTTTTAAGAATCCATGAATTTACTTTACTCAGGTTAGAGATTTTAACAAAGTTAATCAATTAAAAATAGGTTTGAAAGGAATGAAAAGTAAAATGGACAGCACTGCTTCCTGAAAATTGACTGGAATTAAATTATATCTATCTATCTATCTCTCTCTATATTTTTTGCAAAGTAATGGAGTTAAGTAACTTGCCCAAGGTCACACAGGCAATTATTAAGTGTCTGAGATCAAATTTGAACTTAGTTCCTCCTGACTCCAGGGCTGGTGCTCTATCCACTGTACCATCTAGTTGCCCCCCAAATTAACATATTTTAATGAATCATGAGTGAACCAAAATTTTTTTTTTAAGATTTTATTTTGAGTTTTACAATTCCCCCCATCTTACTTCTCTCCCCCCCAGAAGGCAATTTGCCAGTCTTTACATTGTTTCCATGGTATACATTGATCCAAATTGAATATTATAAAAGAGAAATCATATCCTTAAGGAAGAAAAATAAAGTACACAAGATAGCAAGATCAGACAATAAGATATCAGTTTTTTTTTTTCTAAATTAAAGGTAATAGTCTTTGGTCTTTGTTCAAACTCCACAGTTGTTTCTCTGGATACAGATGGTATTCTTCATTGCAGATAGCCCAAAATTGTGCCTGATTGTTGCACTGATGGAATGAGTCAGTCCATGAAGGTTGATCATCACCCCATATTACTGTTAGGGTGTACGATGTTTTTCTGTTTCTGCTCATCTCACTCAGCATCAGTTCATGCAAATCCCTTCAGGCTTCCCTGAATCCCCATCCCTCCTGTTTTCTAATAGAATAATAGTGTTCCATGACATACATATACCACAGTTTACTAAGCTATTCCCCAATTGAAGGACATTTACTTGATTTCCAATTCTTTGCCACCACAAACAGGGCTGCTATGAATATTTTTGTACAAGTGATGTTTTTACCCTTTTTCATGATCTCTTCTTGTACCCAAGAAGTAATGTGGAGCCAATTACATTTATGGGGTAGCGGAGTGGTGGTAGTGGTATTGCTGGATCAAAGGGTATGCACATTTTTTTTTGCCTTTTGGGCGTGGTTCCAAATTTCTCTGTAGAAAGGTTGGATGATGAACCAAAAATTGTTTCAAAAAATTGACCAATTTGACCTAGTCCTCTCTGTTTCTCTCTCTCTCTCTCTCTCTCTCTCTCTCTCTCTCTCTCTCTCTCTATATATATATATATATATATATGTATGTTATATATTTTAGTTTTTGCAAGGCAATGGTGTTAAGTGACTTGCCCAAGGCCACATAGCTAGGTGTCTGAGGCCAGATTTGAACTCAGGTACTCCTGACTCCAGGGCCGGTGCTCTATCCACTGCACCACCTAGCTGCCCCCATATCTATATATTCTACCTATATTCTTCCAATGTAATTATCAGATGATAAAGAGTACTTTTTATACACCATATATTTCTTATAACAAAAACCTTGTAAAATAAAGCACAATAAATTTTTATTTGATGCTGTCTGTTAAAATTTGTAGATATTTTCATTCTCATTTTATAGATGGAGGAACTGAACCCCATGGAGGGGAAGTAAAATATAATGTCACACAGTAAGTATCAGATAGAATTTGAATTCAGGTACTCTGACTTGAGTTTGTGTTCTTTTTACTCAAATTGTTGAATTGAACTGAACTGCTGAGTCAGAGGAAGTCAGGGACTTCAAAATTATCTATGAATGAAAGCCTAAACCTGATAGGTATTTCATTTGATTTGAATCCCTGGAGCACCATCTTTAAATATATTTATTTTCATCTTGATCGTTCCTTTATTTTTAGCTAGCAACAAGCATGATTTCATATTAACTTCCAGCAGCTTTGGCAACCACAATTAGTCACACCAGAAACACCAGGCAAAGGACTAAGTTATATCATTCCGAAGGAAATAAAAGTGTCAACACTGTTGAGGGAAGATTAGTGGCTGTCAGAGTGGATGTACTACACTCTATCCTAATTAATGACTAGTTAGTTTGATGATTGGAACTCATTACACCTGTTGCATTTTCTTTTAAAGAAGAGCTCAATGCATGTATCTAAGTTTCCAGGACCAGCATCCTCATTGAAATATTAAGAACTCTAATCTTCCATGGATTCAGTTAATACTATTAAATGCCTGCCATATGCAAGACACTGTCCTGAACCTGGGAGAGTCAAAGATCAATATGACCCAGTTCCCCCCGCCCCAGGAAGTATAGTCTAATTTGGATTGGTAATGGTAGGGAGGGACAGAGAAAAAGGATTGGCAATGGAGTTAAATGATTTACCTAAAGTCACATAGCTAGGCAGTTATTAATCCAGTCTGAGGTTGGATTTGAACTCAGGTCCTCCTGACTCCAGGGCCAATGCTCTATCCACTGCTCCACCTAGGGGCCCCAACATTTTGATTTTTAAACATATAAAATGAATCCACCACAAGGTCCTATTCCAAAGTTTTGCAGCATTAAAAGCATCATTTTTTGTTGGCATAAAGATTACAGAGGAAAAGTCAAAACAATACCCGTCTACCAAAAAACTTACATTTGACTATTTACAGAGTATATAGAGGGTATAAATATGATAATTTCAGGAGGAGTAGGTAGAGAAGGGAATATGTACTAACAACATTTTCCATAGGAGATGGCGAATGAACTGAGTCATATAAAAGCTAGGGGTTCTGAGAAGTGAAGGAGTGAGTTCTTACTTTGGGAGATAGCCATTGAAAAGGTTCAAAGATGGTAATTGGTGGTGAGCAGGTTGGTTGAGACACAGAATCTATGATAAGAGTATTGTTCAGTTAACTTGGGGAGACAGACAAGAACAAGTTTATGAAGGGTTTTAAATGGAGACCTGGAGTTTATCTTGCACCCAAGAAGTAATGTGGAGACAATTACATTTATGGGGTAGTGGAATGACATCGTCAGATTTGTGTTTTAGGAAGGTTACTTTGGCAACTGTTTAGAGAGAGAAGAGGATGGAAGCTAGGAATTTAATTAGGAGGATGCTACAATAGAACTGACAAGATATGGAAAATAATGGAGAGGGAAGAGTGAAAGATGAATCTTATTGCAACTTGGATAAGGTAAGAATGATGGTATATTTAACAGAACTATAGGGAGATTTAGAGGAGCTTATAAGGTCCACCAAAATGCTATAAGAGTGTTGAGAAGAGAGACATTAATTAATTAATTACAGAGATTTGGGGTAAATGAAGGACGATAGCATCAGAATCAGTCCTTGAGGAAAGGGGAATTGTAGTAGAAAATTGTCCATTTTTTTGTCATAGAAAACTGTGTGATTAAAGCAATAGAGATGGGAAAAGGTGAGACAAAGAGAAGATAGAGGGTAGTTCATACTGATTGGAACATAGGACTTGTGAGGGGGAATAGTAAAATAGGACTGCACAGGGAGCACAAAACTAGCTTGTGAGATAGCTTGCTGGTCATTCTTCATGCTTTGAAAAGCAATAGGGAAGCACTGAAAGTTTTTGAGTAAAAGAGAAACTTGGTCACAGGGTTGTTATGAAGATAAAATGAGAACATATTTGTAAAGTGCTTTGCAAACTTGAAGAACAATAAAAATGCTAGCTATTGACTTTAGGATATAGTTATTACATAGGATTTTTTGTAAATTATAAATGTTATTTGTTTTCTTTGTGAATAGGCTAACACGGCATGGTAGAAAATGTATCAAGGGAATACTGTAAACTCCTTAGGCAAAGGTTTCCTTGCTTTACTTGGTAGAACATAGCTCAGAGCTATTTTCTTGGCAGTAAAGTTTTTTGGAAATAAAGGAAGATTTTGGAAATTTAGAAAGATTGAATTCTTAATTGTTTGTTTCAAGATGGGATCCCATTGGCAGCCTTATTTAAGAATTAGAGGCCCCCTTTTCTAGTTGAGTTTGAAACCTCTGCTCTATAGTATAGATTTATGCATTCTGAGTGGAGGAAAGAAAGATAAGTGTTGCTGATCTTGTATCTGCCATCTCATTTAGCCAATCTTGATCTAGAATGTTTGGAAAATGGAAAACTGAAAATCCTACCACTCACATCAGAGCTGGGACTTTTCCTGAGTGAAAAAGTAAAAGCTGATGAACCATTTTTGGTGCATCCTGCTACCTCTAACCCCACCCTAGGTTGCTATCATTCATCTGAAGTGCTGCCACTCCCCACAATTGAATCTGAAGCTGCATATTCTTATGTACATTATCATGAATATACAGTATCAATATATAATACTATTTGACCTTATTTTAATTATTCATTTCCTTTTGAGTAAAGAATACTCTTTCAGAGCTAAATTATAATTATAACAACATGCTCCAGTGTGACTGAGTTCCTCAACTTTTCCTCTATTACACCTTCCACTAATGGTTCCATCTGAGCTCTGACCTACTCACTCATGTTTTCAGTCCTTGTGGAGCCCTGTCCTTAAATGGGAGGGGGCTATCAATCTCTCTTTTTTTCCAAAGTTTGGCTCTTTATACCATCCCCTCCCTGAAGTCCCATCAAAGTGATTTAAAGCTTAGATTTGATTTCCAAAAAAGGGAAGGAGTAGAAAGATACTCCATGTACAATATAATTAATTGTGTGACACACATTATAAATTTTATTCTACATGGGAATGAGTGGTATGCCACTGAATTCTATTATGGTCTGCCCCCCCTCTGAATATTATTTTATGGAAGTCTATTTGATTACTCTAACAGGATGTATTCTCTGCAAATTCATTTTGGAGACTAAGGAGTAGTCTCTTTTCAACTAAGGAATGTCTTAAGAAAGTGATGAAATGTAGGAAGATAAACTTGATTCTGACCTTTCTAGTATAGGTGAATGAACCCTCAAATACTATGTAATATATAGAAAACACTTAAATGATGCTATATTTGAAATAGTAAATACTCTTTAGTGATTTTGTGCAATAACAGATACTGTAGAGTGGGTAAAAAGAATATTAATTTCATCATATCCAATTTGTATTTCCCATGATTTAACAAGGGATTTTTGTAACTATGAAATATTTCTATCATCTCCTCTTGGGATAGAGTGTAATTTTTCTTCTTAATGAGATAATTAGTCAATTTTTGAGCCATTTGTATTATTATTGTCTGAGAATAAAAATTATTATCTAGCAAATCGACGTCATTTTTGTCTCTGTTTAAATTTAGAAGAAATAAATTTTGACTGAAATGATGTCCTTTATTCTTCAGTAAGAATGTGCTAAGTGGCACTTTCCACCAGTGTAAAAAGTACTTTTTAAAATGATATTAGGCTATTTTTGTTGTTATGTCATCCTCATTTCCTCACATAGCAATGTCTTTTCTCCATTCTCGGAGAACTAGCCTTCATAGAAAAGAATTTAAAAAGAGAAAATAAAAGTTCAACAAAGCTAACATATCAAAAATTCTGACATTGTATTCAGAGTCCCACTTCCACAGTCCCTAACCAGTGCAAAGAAGGGGTAGGGGAGATGCCTTTTCATATATCTTCAAGTCAAACTTAGTCATTACAATTTTGTAGCATTTAGTTTCTATAGTTTAGTTTTGTACTTTTCATATACATTGTTGTAGGTATTGACTATAGCATATTACTTTTCTGGTTCTGTTTATTTAACTTGTCATTAGTTCATATAAATCAACATACCTTTTCATAAAGATATGGAAATATATCAAGGGGAAGACCTTTTAAATCACATGCCCCTTTGTCAATGAAAAGCTGTTATTTGGAAGGAGTTCTTAGATGTGTTGTTTAAGTTATTAAATTAATCATGCACCCAAAATAAAATGTTTGCTTATATTTTAAAACCCTGTATAAATATTAGCTATCATTATAGAAGACATTACAACATTTTTTATATCATTTTCTTTCCTTCCCCAACAACAGCCTTATAATATTAACACCATTTTACAGATGAGAAAACAAAGTCAGAAGGGTTAAGTGATTTACCTGAGAAATCACAGCTAGGATGATCCCAGGTCTTTAGACTTTTGAGTTCAGTATTCACACCATTATATCAGGTTGTCTCAATGATGTAATAAAGTAGACCATTGACATCAAATAAATACAAACAGCCATTTATTAAGTGAAGCCCTTACTTTAAAGAAGGCAGAAGGATAGAAGTAGAGTGCTGACCTTGGATTTGGGAATGAAGACCTGGTTCAGGTCTCATCTCTGACACAAATTAACTATGATATCCTGGACAAGTGATTAAACCTCTTGCTGTTCCAGGTAAATCTTTAAGATGATAATTACATTGGTGGATAGGTGATCTTTAGTGTGAGTTACTTATATCTCTGAAATCACAAGTCTGGTTCCCCCAAAGTATAATAGAGTAAGTATCCCTTCCCATCTTCTCCTCCCCTTCCTCCCCCAAAACATGTAAGGTACTGTGCTGAATCCTGGGGTTGCAAAGCTAGGAAGAAAACAAGATATTTTCCCTCAAGAAGCTCAAATTTTATAGGAGCAGCATGTGTAGAAATAAGATAATTTAAAGAAGAAAGCATTAGAAAATAGAGAGAACAGGAACTCTCATTGGAGATGATATTTAATGGTAACCTTGCATGTGACTGGGGTTTATAAGAATGGAAGATAAAGAAGTGTATATCAGGAATAGGGGCTAGTCTGAGCAAAAACTTGAGGATCAGCAATGAGATTAGTTTGGCTGGGGATCATGAAGTCCTTGAATGGAAATAATATGAAATAAAAGAGCCTGGAAAGGAAGACTGGAGACTGAATTTCTTCCCATCAAACCTTTTGTGGTAAGTAATGTAAGCATATTATCCCTGGTTTTTCTTTTGGTACCACTGAAAAAAAGTTGAAACTCAGAGAGAGGTGAATGATTTGCTTAGGGCTATAAGTATCAGAGTCAGGAATTTAGTTGATTTTCTCCAGACTATAAGTTCATTTCAATTACTACTGTCCCAGTTCTCTAGAGCAAGGGGGGTTCCTAACTACTTTCTCTCTCTCTCTCTCTCTCTCTCTCTCTCTCTCTCTGTGTGTGTGTGTGATAGGAACTTTGGAAAGTCTGATAAAGCCTGTGGACTTCACAGAATAATGTGTGTGTTTTTAATTATCATTGAGAGAGATGCCAAACTTTAGTCAGAGGCTAGTAATAATAAAGACATAATTTTCTTTATTGACTCTCTAAATTCTATTCATAGACCATTAGAATTTCTTGTGACCCCACATTACAAACCCTGGCTATAGAGAAAGTCTTCTACGTGTTAACCATTCTTGCTATCAGGAAGTTACTATTTCTAACAGTGTTCTCCCCTCCATTCCCCTTCTTATTTGTTGTATCTCATGTACTGGGCTATCATTCTCTTCTTTTTCATTAGTTTCTGATATTTTTAGGCAGGAGTTCTTTTTTTAAATAACTTAGTTGTTTCCCCAAGACTTCCTTTCTTTTTATGATTTCTTTTTGTAATCTGCTCATTACTCTCCAATCAGACTTGCCAATTTCCTCCAGATTCCTACTATTTGATATGTTTTCCATCTTGTTAATGCCTTCCTACACATACCTCTTTGAAATTTTAATTGCTGCTTGCTAATGGACCCATGAACAATTGATGCCTATTTGTGTTCTGGAGGCAGGTGCTCAAAATTGATCCTGCTGTGTACCTTTGTGACAAACAATATTTATGGAACTGACAGTATGACAGCTGATCTAACAAAATTACCCATGCCCTTTTTATGAATTGGAGTTTAGAGGAACATAAATCCTGTCACTGACTTGGACAGAATATTTGCCAATGGAGGAAAACAATAAATGATCTAACATTTGAAGAACAGGCATGTGAACAAGTTTTACAAATATCGCTTTCTACCTATTTGTCTTAGTTTTTACAAAAGTAGCAGTTTTGCCATGTTGTGATTATAGAGGTCTGTATAAAGTAGAAAGGACTGGGAAACAACCCAGACCTCATTTACCTCTTTTGAGTCTCAATATAGTTTTTAAAATCCGACACTGATTCCACTTCTCACTAAAATCCCAAATAAGAGGATTTTTTGACTTCTGACCTATTGCTGTTTTCTTTCTTGTGATTTCTTTTTCTCTGTATTTTCTCTATGTAAAATTCACAACATTCAATTTGTATTCAATAGCCAAACTGCAGAGGGTAACAGATGGAGAAATGATTGAGTTCAGAGAGGTCCATTTCTGAACATGCCAGATTCTCTGTACTTGTCTTAGGACACTGAGCATTTATCTAGAAATGTACCTTGTGAATTATATACTTGAAATGATGTGGAAATTCAGGAGCTATAAGAGGGGGTACAGTTATGATGGGATGGTTGTTGCCAACTGACTTAGATAATTCATTTGTCTGAGAATAATAGGTAACAACCAAAGTTCAACCGGGCAGCAAAAGATAATTAGCATCAGATGAATTAGATTTCTACTTAGATGACTATTGCAAAGCTTCTTTTTAAAAAATACATTCTATTAATGCCACCACACTTCCCAATAACCTCTTCCCCAATCAAATGCTGTCAAAACAATAATAGTTGCTAAAATGTATATATCACTTTAAAGTTTGTAAAGCTCTTTTCATAGATTATCTTGTTTAATCTTTAATAACAGCCCTTGGAGGAAAGTACTAATATTATCCCTAGATTAAGTGACTTGTCCAGCATCACCCAGTTGGTGATTCAATTGAGGTCTTCGTTATTCTAAGTCCAGCACTTTACTGTCTATCATTCTACCTTGCTGCCTAAAACCAAGAAATAAATTAACATTCTAGAAATTAATTTAAAAAATTTTACTTTACATCCATTAGTGATCAATAGAAAATTCAAATGTCACATATATTCAGTTAACACCAGTGGTACATAAAACTTGCAGGTTTTGAAGAATTGCAAGTTTCTTCTATTATTTGTTGATTTTTTACCATCTGATTTCTTGCAATCACTAGTGATTAAAATCCATAGAAAAACCTAAAATATTGTGCATTCCCTTGAGAAACAGAAGGGAAAGGGTAGAATGGAAAGCTGTCTCTCTTTTCTACAGTGTGCCTGTACTGGAATCCGGGTAGAAGAAGTGTGATTGCTAGTCACTGAAGCATGTGGGCCAAGCCTGGTCACCAACATCTAGCTCAAAATCTTGCAGGTTTGCCACTATTGGGAGGTGGTAGTGGTGATGAATGAAGCACCCTCCTACTCTTCTCACTAAACTTGCTTATAGTCCTTTGGAGATGAGTTTTCCAAGAATTCTAACTACAGCATTGCTTTAAATATTTAATTTCTATTAGTTACTCTCACCTAATCTTGGGGAGGAAAAAAAAAACTTGGTAGTTGAAAACTAATTAGAAGAATGATTTCTCTTTATCTGACAATTAGTAGGTGCTTAAAAATAATTCTCTCATCTCTCCTTCAAATTAATAATGCATTGGGTTCATAAAGCAGATACCTCTTTAGCCCAGAAAATTGCTGCTGTTTAGGGTAAGTTTAAGATAAGACATGTGGGTTCTGCTCAGTTACTTTTTAGTTCTGCTTTGAACACAATAGAATCTTTTAATAATAGTAGCAGTGGTGCTGACATATAGACTAATTGGAATCTCAGTAATTTTTTATAGTCAAAACTATGAAAATAAATTAAATTGAACAGGTACTATTATTTTTCCACAATGCAGTGGAATAAAATTTCACATAGGCACCTAGGTTCAGTCAAGATTTTCATATTTCTATCATCTATAATCAGGACATTAGGGT
This sequence comes from Macrotis lagotis, assembly GCF_037893015.1. NCBI lineage: Eukaryota > Metazoa > Chordata > Mammalia > Peramelemorphia > Peramelidae > Macrotis > Macrotis lagotis. The sequence goes on from NC_133662.1 coordinate 78,525,060, forward strand.
TTTTGATTTGGTTAATAAATGATTTTGTGTCATAGTGGCACATTAAATGTGACTTAATGAACTTATTTGTTTTCTCTGCTAAGCCTATATTGATTCTTAATCCATATTGGTACATAGACATGGAATTCTTCTTTTATATTCCTTTCTCCCTATCAATCTTGGTGGGACAATAGGTGTCCACTGAGATCTCTTTGGATCCACCAAGAATCAAATGTATTGGAAATTTTATGTAGTTAATAGGCAATTATCAAATGAATGTATGAATATACATCTAATCCAATATTTAATCTCAGTTTATTGATATTTAGTTTTTTCTTCTTGTTTATGAGACAAAACATGGTATAATTAATCATTCAGCATTTATTGAGGCTTACTTAGTAGCAGGCAGACAACTAGGTGGTACAGTGCCGGTCTTAGAGTCAGGAAGTACTTATCTTCTGAGTTCAAATCTGGCCCCAGACACAGACTAGTTGTATAACCCTGGACAAGTCCTTTAACCTCATTTGTAAAATGAGCTGGAAATGGAGATGGCAAACCACTCCGGTATCTTTTCCAAGGAAATCCCAAAACAAGAAGTTGGATGCAACTGAAATGACAAAACAAGAGCTGTATGCACAATATTAATCACTAGGGATATAATAAAATCAAAAACAGTTTCCTCCTTTAAAGAGTCTACATTCCAGTATACAAATAGTGAAAATCTTCTGATGCCCAGTGAAACAAAGAATCTTAAAAGGATTTGTTATTCAGTCAATTAATCAATACATATTACAACCCTACTATGTGTTCCATATGGTGCTATTATAGTTTTATATTAGCAAGTATTTTGATAAAGAATGATAATTTAAAAAACAAAACAAAATTCCCATCTTCATCTGCAGACTCAAATAGAATAACTTTCCATTCTATTTAATAACTAAGTGCTTCTTGTCTTTCCTTTGACTATGACTGTAGAGGTCAGTCAACCAGAAAATTTTAATTAATTAGTTAGCTTTGTATAGAAAGCTAGTGAGTGTGCCAGTTCTGTCAAACTATTGTTTTCACTCAATCATTTTTATGATTGTGGTATTTATATAAGGTGAGAAGGATATGGTTGAAATAGAAAGCTTTCCACACTCCTCAGCCTCTTCTTCATAAAGTTGCCTTCAGCAGGGGGTGGAAGCTGTCACTTGTGAGACCCACCAAGTTGGCAAAATCTATGTGATTTTTTTTTTCATTTTTGGAAGAACAGGAAAATTTTCATTTCCCTTGGAAACAAACATGACATCTTATCTCAGCAAACAATGTAAAGTAGCATAGAGAGCCCAATAGGAATATGTTCAGGGGTCAGTGATGAGGCTACCTTCCTCCTCATTGTGCCTTCATATAAGCCCCTTACCAGTTGACACTATACTGATTTTGAATCTGCTGGATCATTACCCATGACCTTCACCCCTTAATCCATCTAGACTTTCAGTTCCTAGTTCATCTGTTCTTCTTTCTCCTTACTGGCTAATTAAAAAGTCAGCAAGACACAGGAGATGCATTATGGTTATTAATTTCATTATCATCAACATCAGTAGCACTGTTGAATGTTATGCAAGAACCAAAGAGCACAGGGATGTGTGATAGAAACTGCATAATGAAAACTAGATAGATGTTACATTGTCCTCTAGGACATGGGGTTCTTAATCTGGCTTCTATGAATCAATGGTTAGATTTCAAGGGAATCCATGAAGTTAAATGGGAAAAAGAATATTTGAAATTTAGTATTCCTTTCAGTTTTTTCAAAACATCATTCTAAGAAGAAATCTGTAGCTTTCACTAGAAAGACAAAGAGATCCATGACAAAAAAAAGATAAGAATACTTGTTCCATACTATTATTCTGTAAGAAAAAATGAGAGGATATCTCCGACTGGCCAATATGACCGGAAAGGACAATGATCATTGTTGGAAGGGTTGTGGGAAGTCTGGGACACTAATACATTGTTGGTGGAGCTGTGAACTCCTCCAAACTTTCTGGAGAACAGTCTGGAACTATGCCCAAAGGGCAACAAAAATGTGCACGCCCTTTGATACAGCAATACCAATCCTGGGTCTGTACCCTGAAGAGATCATGCAAAATGGTAAAAACATCACTTGTACAAGAATATTCATAGCAGCCCTGTTTGTGGTGGCAAAGAATTGGAAATCAAGTAAATGTCCTTCAGTTGGGGAATGGCTTAGCAAACTGTGGTATATGTATATCATGGAACACTATTGTTCTATTAGAAATCAAGAGGGATGGGAATTCAGGGAAGCCTGGAGGGATTTGCATGAACTGATGCTGAGTGAGATGAGCAGAACCAGAAAAATACTGTATTCCCTAACAGCAACATGGGGGTGATGATCAACCTTGATGGGCTTGCTCATTCCATCAGTGCAACAATCAGGGACAATTTGGAGCTCTCTGCAATGGAGAATGCCATCTGTATCCAGAGAAAGAACTGCGTAATTTGAACAAAGACCAAGGACTATTACCTTTTATTTAGAAAAAAGACCTGATATCTTCTTGTCTGATCTTGCTATCTTGTTTACTTTATGTTTCTTCCCTAAGGATATTATTTCTCTCTCATCACATTCAATTTGGATCAATGTATACCACGGCAAATTGCCTTCTGTGGGGGGTGGGGGGAGAGAAGTAAGATTGGGGGAAAATTGTAAAACTCAAAACAAATAAAAATCTTTAAAAAAGAAAAAAGAAAGAAATAAGAGGATGGACTTTGGAAAAGCCTGGAAAGACTTGCATGAACAGATTCTGAATGAAATGAATAGAAACAGGAGAATATTGTATACATTAACAGCAACATTGTGAGATGAGCAACTATGATGGATGAAGCCCCTCTCAGCAGTTCAATGATCAAGGACAATTTTGAGAGACCTGTTTTAGAAAAATGTCATCTTCATCTTCAGATAAAAAACCATGGAGTCTGAATGCAAAGCAAAGCAAAATATGTTCACCTTTCAAAAGTTCTTTTAGGTTATTTCTTTCTCTCTCATGATCATTTACCCTCCTTGATTTTTTTCTTCTTTCACATGCCTAATATAGAAATATGTTAAACATGATTATACATGTGCAAATTATATCAGATTGCTTGCTGCCGTGGGGAGGGAAGAAGGAAAGACTGATTGTTGAAAACTATCTTTCCATGTAATTGGAAAAAAATTAAGAAAGCAGGGAGAGGAAAAAGAATTTTTGCTTTGATTTTTAATTTACTATTAGAGACATCATAGAATGACAGAATGATGAGTCAGAAAAGACCTTTGAAAATCATCTGGTCTGACCTTATTTGACCTTTGTCTGGCATGGTGCAGTGGGAAAAAAGCAATGAATGGGGAGTCAGGAGATCTGCCACTATCTACTCATGTGATATAATATAAGATGTCATTTCTCTGAATTTCTGTATCTGTAAAATAATGGATTTGAGTCAAACAATCTTACCCAAGATCACACAGCTAGGTAATTATTGTCTGAGGTTGGATTTGAATTCAGGTCCTCCTGACTCCAGGGCTGGTGTTCTATCCACTGCCCTGTACCAAACAATCTTGATGATTTCTTCTAGTGCTAATATTTTTTCCAAACTCAGGATCATCTTTTCATCTGTGGACCTTTTAATTGGATTCTAAGTCAAACATTGACATTTTCACAATGTGAATGACCATGTCAGATGAACTACAACAAGAAGATTCCTGAGTATGAATATTAAAATGTGCTAGGGTGACATTTTGTTAGCATTTTAATTAATGTTGCTGAAAATAAACTAATTCCTCTAATAATCCTAAAATGAGTAAAATGCCTTTGCTTGGAGTTACAGAGGGGCAAAATGTCTAATTTATCAGGCACCCCTAAGAAGTAACTTTTTGTTTCAGTCTTCATCTGAATTTCCATTTATATATTTAGAATGTCTTAAATAGAAAATTTTATAAATGAAAAACATCCATGATTTACACAAGGGAAATGCAGTTTGGAATTTAGAAAAGTCAAGTGGGAAGCTTATGGCTGAAATTAAGGATGAAATGACAAGTAGGGAGACAAAATCAAGGGGAGGAAATAAATTGGACAATTATGTGCTAATGCTACTTACATTTTAGGGAATGATACTGAATGACAGAATGTTAGAGCTGCAAGAGACCTAATAATTACACATGTCCAAGAATGGAATGGATGGCCTTTGCAGACAGTGATTTTTCTTTTACTAGGGAGGACAATCCTGATCATGTATTCTCCATGTTAAAGATTTCCTAGGATAGTTCAGGGAAAAAAGAAATAGATTTGAATTTGAGGATCTAGATTTTGGTTCACCTCCAGTTGTTGCTACATATATAAGCTAGATAGAGCATATGAAAGATGCACACAACACATAATTATACACAATAGCATTCCTCCAGGTGTTAATATTGGCCCTACTGACTCAGTAGATAGAGAACTGGACTACCAGAAGAACTACCTAAGCAGCTACCTGCTTAGCTCTGGACAAATCTCTTAATCTTTTTTTGCTTCACTTTTCTGTAAGATGGGGACAATAAGGGTTGTTGTGAGGATAAAATGAAATGATATTTGTAAAGTTCTTTGCAAATCTTGAAGTGATATAAATGCCATTAATTTTATATCCATGAAAAGATATTGTCTTTTTTTTAAAGATTTTTCAAGGCAATGGGGTTAAGTGGCTTGCCCAAGGCCACACAGCTAGGTAATTATTAAGTGTCTGAGGTCGGATTTGAACCCAGGTACTCCTGACTCAAAGGCAGGTGCTCTATCCACTGTGCCACCTAGCCACCCCATGGATATTGTCTTAAATAAATCACTTTTTAAAATCTCATTTTTCTTATATGTAAAGTGTTAAAGTTGAATGAAAAGATCTCAAAGTTGGGGGCAGCTAGGTGGCACAGTGGATAGAGCACTGGCCCCAGAGTCAGGAGTACCTGAGTTCAATCTGGCCTCAAACACTTAATAATTGCCTGGCTGTGTGACCTTGGGGAAGTCACTTAATCCCATTGCCTTAAATGCCTGGCTGTGTGACCTTGGGGAAGTCACTTAATCCCATTGCCTTAAATAATAAATAAAATTTTAAAATAGAAAATATAAAAAATATTAAAAAAGAACTCAAAGTTTTCTTATATTTCTAAGTCTGGGACCCTGATCCTAAGATTTGGTTCTTCTTCAGAGCCTATCCTAAGCATTTTCTTTTCAAAATAGCCAAGCAAGATGTTAAGGGTAAACCTGTCACTGGTACCCTGTTAGTTCAGGTTTGATTTGGAGGCAAAATATGGTTAATAAAAAGGGGGTTACATAGTCCAAACATAGCAAAGGTATGGAACAAGGATAGAATATTATTAGCTTCTATGTATGAGGTTATCTCTATTTCCATATAGAATTAAGTTTGTTCATCAAGGCAAGGCCCATAAACTCCAGTGTATTTTTAGATATCCATCATGTTAGAGGGGTTCTAACTCCATGTAGAGGAACTATTTATGCTTTTAGGCAACTAGGAAGTCACCTCAAGGGAGATTAAGTATAAAAATTTAATCTTATATTCTAGGAATAGCACCCTATGACTCCCTACTTCCCACCAACAGGAATCAGTTTTCCTTTAAAGGCAAAAAAAAATTGTTCCCTTTTGGAGACTAATTACCATTTAGAGGAATATGGGTAGTGGTTGGGAGGGAGCTTATTCTTTCACATATCCTTTTGTTTAAATGCCTAATTCAGATAAATGGTGTAAAATAAAGACATAGACTGACTGACTACTTGTTGGGGGTATAATAGAGGGTATTCTTGCTCAGATATGGGTTGGACTAAATGCTTGAGCTCTGAGATTCTGTGATTTCATGATTTTAGAGATTATGTAATTTAATCACTCATTTTGCTTTTTAAAATTAAGCCCAGAAGAGTGAAATGAGTTTCAAAGTTACAACTGTGGTAAGGGGTGAAGATGAGACCTAAACCTTGGTCATCTGATTCCTTGTTGGGGTGTAGTGTGTGGTCAGAAAAGATAAGTATTTCTGATATGAGGGCTGATGAGCCCTTTTTGGACTGCTTTCTACCTTTGGTGTCCACCTGAACCACTCAACTCTCACCTGTGACTCCAAGAAACTGTAGCATTCCCAGTAGCTACACCTTGGAAAACCATTTTGGCAGATAAGTTAAACCAGGTAGAGGATAATTGATGGGTCTCAATCTTGTCAGTGTGTTAGGGTGTGTGCTACCCCAAGTGTGTGAAAACTTTCCCTGGTGGAAGGATGGATGAGAACAACTTGTTCCAATGGATATGAAGGTAGTTAATGCAGGTTTTTTTAAGAGCTTGGCTAGACATCAAAGACACAAAGGACATCTACTACATCTAGAGCCTTCACCTTTTGTCTTGACTGTCTGTTACTGGACTGTGATGTCTCTGGATGAGTGAGTGAGATTGACCACTTCATGAAACTCTGCCTCACTTAAATCTAATTTATATACGAATCAAAAGACAACATCTTACTATTTTATCATTCCTATCTCAAAGTCCTGTGGCAATAGGCAAGCGATGAAGCGATAGGTGTGAATACATTATGCTGTGTAGTCACAGTCCTGCACATAAGTGACCCAGGCCATAGGGTTATATCACAGGAAGCAGCACTGGATATCAGCAGTCCCATAATTTGTCTGAGCAGTTTTGAAGTGCCTTACTGCTCACTTTCTGGTGTGAGGAATGAACTAGAAAAGATGCCCCCACAATTGGCTGCTCACCCAATTCTGGCCTGATTATTATAGCAGGTTGGTGGTAGGGCATATTCAAGGAAGACTAGTACTGCTGATATGAGGACTGCTGGGCCCTTTTTAAGGTTACTTTCTGTCTTTGATGTACTCCTGAGCCACATAACTCTCCAAGAAGTTAAAACCCAGTAAACCTTTTTAGGTAGATGGGTAAATCAGGTTGGGGGTAATCAAGGAGATCTCAAACCCATTGGTGAGTTGGGGGATTGTTTACTCCAAGCATGTGAAATCTTCCACTGGTGGAATGGATGGATAAGAACCTTTCATCCATGAAGATGAAGACAGCTAGAGCAGATGCTGTGGAGTACTTAGAATTTGGTTAGACATTGAAGACTCCAAGGTCATCCACTGTTCAACAACTTCACATGACTCTCTTAAATTTTTCACATGAATCAAAAGTTATATCATTTTAACATTCTGATCTCAAAGGAATGATACATGTGGTGTTAGGCTAGTGATGAAGCAGCAGGTGTAATCAACCCTTGACACACACAGCCCAGGTTATAGGGTCATCTCACTGGAAGCAGTAGTGAAATCCAGCAGTCCCATGCATATCTGAGCAGCCTTTTTTGTTTACTTATTTATTTTCATATTATTACAATAATTTTGCTGTGAAAGTGAACATAAATCCCCTCTCCCCCAAAGATAGAGAAATATCAAGAGAAATGAAGTGACAGAAAAAGTGTACTTAAGTCTGTGTTCAGATTCCATCCGTTCTGTCTAGGATGAGTTGCCTTCTTTATTATAAGACTATCAGAGAAGTTGTGTATTTCCCTCCATTCTGTTCCTTCCCACTCCATTTATTCTATTCCCTCTCCCTCTCCTTTTATCCTGTCCCTCCTCAGAAGTGTGCTGTATCTGACTATACTCTTCCATGATCTTCCCTCTCTTCTATCACCTACTCCTCCCCCCATCCCCTCTACCACTCCCCTTATCCCATCCCTTTCCTTTCATTTTTCTCTAGGGTGAGATAGATTTTTATACTCTACTGAGTGTGTATGTTCTTTTTTCATTGAGCCATTCCTAATGAGAATGAAGGCTCACTCATTCCCCTTCATCTTCCCCCTACAATGGTGTAGACTCCATTGCAAAAATCTTTTTCTTGACTCTTATGTGAAATAGCCCATTCTACCTCTGTTTCCTCTTCCTTCCAGTACTTTCCTTTATCACCATTGACTCCATCTTTATACTTTATCGTACAATTCCCTCCTGTGCCTTGTCTATATATGTTCCTTCAAATTGTTCTTATAAATGAGAAGGTTCATATGAATTATCAGTATCTTCTTCCCATGCAGAAACATATGCTATTCATGATCATTAAATTCCTCATAATTAGTCCTTCCCATCTACCCTCTCTATGCTTCACCTAAGTCTTGTACTTGTAGATCAAACTTTCTGTTCAGTTCTGTTTTTTTCAACAGGAAAGTGTGAAAATCCCCTGTTTCATTAAAAGTCCATCTTTTTGGGGCAGCTAGGTGGTACAGTGGATAGAGCACTGGCCCTGGAGTCAGGAGTACCTGAGTTCAAATCGGGCCTTGGACACTTAAGTACCTAGCTGTGTGGCCTTGGGCAAGCCACTTAACCCCATTTGCTTTGCAAAAACCTAAAAAGGCCATTTTTTCCCCTGAAAGAGGATGTTCAGTTTTGCTGGGTTGTTAATTCTTGGCTGTAAAGCAAGATCTTTTGTCTTTTGCCATATTCCAAGCCCTATGAGCCCTTAATGTGAATGCTGTCAAATCCTGTGTAATCCTGACTGTAGAGTCATAGTAGTTGAATTGTTTGTTTTTGGCAACTTATAATATTTTCTCTTTGACTTGGGAGATCTGGAATTTGGCTATATTATTCCTGGGAGTTTTTCTGTTGGGATCTCTTTCAGGAGATTACCCTCTTAAGCAGCCTTTTAAGTATTTCACTGCTCATCTCCTGATATAAGAAGGGGCTAGAAAAGGTGCCTAAAAACTCATCTGCTTACATAACCCTGGCCTGATAACTCTGGCAGGTTGGGTTCATTCTGTGTCAAAGCACAAAAAAAAAATTTCTTCAAAGAAAATTCTTCTCACCATAGGTACTTGAAATGTTCACACACTCATAGACAATACAAGAGTCAAAAGACCTGAAAGACAACAACAGCTCTTTCGCAAGACAACTCAGCAGGTTATCATATCCAAATAACAGCCCTGAGTAAAACAAGGCTGGCAAACGAAGGCCAGCTTCCTGAAGTCAGAGCTGGATATATGTTTTTCTGGACTAACTATAGTGAAAGGGAGCTCTGTGAAGCAATCAAAACTGACCTACTCAACAAACTTGTATGACTATCAAAAGGGATGAATGACAGACTCATTACAATAAGATTGTCACTTGCAGGAAAATACCACATCACCATCATTATGCTTCCAACATGACGAACCATGATGAGGACAAAGAAAAATTTTATGAAGATCTGGAGACTCTTATTATCAATGTACAAAAAAGGACAAACTTATAATTCTGGGTGACTTTAATACTAGAGTAGATTCAAACTACTAGACATTGCAGGAAATCCTTGGGAAGAATGGAGATGGAAATTGCAACAGCAGTATCACCTACTACTGAAGACATGCACATCTCATGACCTTCTTTTTTTAAAATTAATTTTTATTAAAGATATTGAGTTTTACAATTTTTCCCCCAGTCTTCCTTCCATCCCCCCCTCCCCGCCATGGAAAGCACTCTGTCAGTCTTTACTTTGTTTCCATGTTGTACCTTGATCTAAAATGGATGTGATGTGAGAGAAACCATATCCTTAAAGAAGAGAAGAGAAGTCTAAGAGGTAACAAGATCAGACAATAAGATATCTGTTTTTTTCTAAATTAAAGGGAATAGTCCTTGCACTTTGTTCAAACTCCACAGCTCCTTATCTGGATACAGATGGCACTCTCCTTTGCCTAAAATTGCTCCCGATTGTTGCACTGATGGAATGAGCGAGTGCTTCAAGGTTGAACATCACTCCCATGTTGCTGTTAGGGTGTACAGTGTTTTTCTGGTTCTGCTCATCTCACTCAGCATCAGTTTATGCAAATCTCTCCAGGCTTCCCTGAAATCCTGTCCCTCCTGGTTTCTAGTAGAACAGTGTTCCATGACATACATATACCACAGTTTGCTAAGCTATTCCCCAATTGAAGGACATTTACTTGAGTTCCAATTCTTTGCCACCACAAACAGGGCTGCTATAAATATTTTTGTACAAGTAATGTTTTTACCCTTTTTCATCATCTCTTCAGGGTATAGGCCCAGTAGTGGTATTGCTGGGTCAAAGGGTATGCACATTTTTGTTCCCCTTTGGGCATAGTTCCAAATAGCTCTCCAGAAGAGTTGGATGAGTTCACAGCTCCACCAACAGTGTAATAGGGTCCCAGATTTCCCACAACCCTTCCAACAATGATCATTATCCTTCCTGGTCATATTGGCCAATCTAAGAGGTATGAGGTGGTACCTCAGAGAAGCTTTAATTTGCATTTCTCTAATAATTAATGATTTAGGGCATTTTTTATATGGCTATGGATTGCTTTGATCTCATCATCTGTAAATTGCCTTTGCATATCCTTTGACCATTTGTCAATTGGGGAATGACTTTTTGTTTTAAAAATATGACTCAGTTCTCTGTATATTTTAGAAATGAGTCATTTGTCAGAATCATTAGTTGTAAAGATTGTTTCCCAATTTACTATATTTCTTTTGATCTTGGTTACTGTGGTTTTATCTGTGCAAAAGCTTTTTAATTTAATGTAATCAAAATCATCCAATTGGTTTTTGGTGATATTCTCCAACTCTTCCTTAGTCATAAACTGTTCCCCTTTCCATAGATCTGACAGGTAAACTAGTCCTTGATCTTCTAGTTTGCTTATAGTATTGTTTTTAATGTCTAAGTCCTGTAACCATTTGGACCTTATCTTGGAAAAGGGTGTGAGGTATTGGTCTAATTTAAGTTTCTTCCATACTAACTTCCAATTATCCCAGCAGTTTTTATCAAAGAGGGAGTTTTTCTCCCAATGGCTGGACTCTTTGGGTTTATCAAACAGCAAATTACTATAATCATCTCCTGCTTTTACACCTAGTCTATTCCACTGGTCCACCACTCTATTTCTTAGCCAATACCAAACAGTTTTGATGACTGATGCTTTATAATATAATTTTAGATGAGGTAGGGCTAAGCCACCTTCTTTTGCACTTTTTTTCATTAAGCTCCTGGCAATTCTTGACTTTTTATTTCTCCATATGAATTTACTTACAATTTTTTCTAACTCATTAAAGTAATTTTTTTGAATTTTGATAGGTAGGGCACTAAACAGATAGTTTAGTTTTGGTAGAATTGTCATTTTTATTATATTAGCTCTACCTATCCATGAGCAGTTGATATTTGCCCAGTTATTTAAATCTGATTTAATTTATTTATAATTGTTTTCAAAAAGATTCTGAGTCTGTCTTGGCAAATAGACTCCCAAATATTTTATATTGTCTGAGGTTACTTTGAATGGGATTTCTCTTTCTAGCTCTTCCTGCTGTATCTTGCTAGACATATATAGAAAAGTTAAGGATTTATGAGGGTTTATTTTATAACCTGCAACTTTGATAAAATTGCTAATTGTTTCCAGTAGTTTTTTGGATGATTTCTTGGGATTCTCTAGGTAGACTATCATGTCATCTGCAAAGAGTGAGAGTTTTGTCTCTTCTTTCCCAATTCTAATTCCTTCAATTTCTTTTTCTTCTATAATTGCTGATGCTAACATTTCTAATACAATATTGAATAGTAGTGGTGATAATGGGCACCCTTGTTTCACCCCTGATCTTATTGGGAATGCCTCTAGCCTCTCCCTATTGAATATAATGCTTGTTGATGGTTTCAGATAGATACTGCTAATTATTTTAAGGAACAGTCCATTTATTCCTACACTTTCTAGTGTTTTTAATAGGAATGGATGCTGTATTTTGTCAAAAGCTTTTTCACTATCTATTGATATGATCATATTATTTCTGATAGGTTTTTTTTAATATAATTGAGTATAATAATAGTTTTCCTAATATTGAACCAACCCTGCATTCCTGGAATAAATCCTACTTGATCATAATGTATTATCCTAGTGATAACTTGTTGTAATCATTTTGCTAAGATTTTATTTAGGATTTTTGCATCTATATTCATCAGGGATATACGTCTATAATTTTCTTTCTCTGTTTTAACTGTTCCTGGTTTAGGTAACAGCACCATATTGGTTTCATAGAAAGAGTTAGACAGAGTTCCATCTTTCCCTATTTTTCCAAAGAGTTTATATAGGATTGGAACCAATTGTTCCTTAAATATTTGGTAGAATTCACTTGTGAATCCATGAGGTCCTGGAGATTTTTTTTTAGGCAGTTCAATAATGCCTTGTTGAATTTCTTTTTCTGAGCTAGTGTTGTTTAGGTATTTAATCTCTTCTTCGTTTAACCTGGGCAACTTATATTTTTGTAAATATTCATCCATTTCACTTAGATTATCAAATTTATTGGCATAGAGTTGAGCAAAATAATTTTGAATTATTACTTTAATTTCCTCCTCGCTGGTGGTGAGTTCACCTTTTTCATTTATGATACTAGCAATTTGGTTTTCTTCTTTCTTTTTTTTTAATCAAATTGACCAGAGGTTTATCAATTTTATTGGTTTTTTTCATAATACCAACTTTTTGTGTTATTTATTAATTCAATAGTTTTTTTGCTTTCAATTTTATTAATTTCTCCTTTAATTTTTAGAATTTCTAATTTGGCATTTAGGGGATTTTTGATTTGTTCTTTCTCTAATTTTTTTAGTTGCATGTTTAGTTCATTGATTTCCTCTTTCTCCAATTTATTCATGAAGGCATTTAGAGCTATAATATATCCCCTGAGAGTCGCTTTGAACGAATCCAACAGGTTTTGGTATGCTGTTTCATTATTATCATTATCTAGGATAAAATGGTTAATTCTTTCTATAATTTGCTTTTTTGGTTCACTCATTTTTTAAAATGAGGTTATTCAGTTTCCAATTTGTTCTGGGTCTATATCTCCTTGGCCCAGTATTGCATATGACTTTTATTGCATTGTGATCTGAGAAAGAAGTATTCACTATTTCTGCCTTTCTGCAGTTGATCATTAGGTTTTTATGTCCTAGTACACGGTCAATTTTTGTATAAGTGCCATGGACTGCAGAGAAAAAGGTATATTCCTTTCTATCCCAATTCAGTTTCCTCCATTAGTTTACCACATCTAATTTTTCTAACAATCTGTTTACCTCTTTAATTTCTTTCTTATTTATTTTATGATTCGATTTATCCAGATCTGAGAGTGGGGGGTTGAGGTCTCCCACTAGTAGAGTTTTGCTGTCTATGTCTTCCTGTAGTTCTTTCAGCTTCTCCTCTAAGTATTTGGGTGCTGTCCCACTGGGTGCATATATATTCAATATTGAAATGACTTTATTGTCTATGGTACCTTTTAGGAGGATAAAGTTTCCTTCTTTATCTCTTTTAATGCTATCCAGTTTTGCTGCTGCTTTGTCTGAGATAAGGATTGCTACCCCTGCTTTTTTTACTTCAGCTGAAGCAAAATATATTTTGCTCCAACCTTTTACCTTTACTCTCTATATATCTCTCTGCTTCAAATGGGTTTCTTGTAAGCAGCATATTGTAGGATTCTGGTTTTTAATCCACTCTGCTATTCGCTTACATTTTAAGGGAGAGTTCATCCCATTCACATTCAAGGTTATGATTACTAATTCTTTATTGCCCACCATGCTATCTTCCCTCCGTTTGTATTTTTCTCCCTTTCTCTCCCCTTTCTCCATATTTCCCAGTATTTTGTTTCTGAATACCACCCCCTTCAGTTTGTTTGCCCTCCTATATCACACCCTCCCCTTTCTTTCCCCTTTCCCTTTTTCCCTCTTCTCTTCCCTTCCTTTTGTTATTTCCCTTTTTCCTCATGACCTTCTTATCACAAACACTGTCTTCCATTTATCTAAAAGCAATAAAACTTCCTGGATGCACCATCATAGCAAACATTGGCATCTAATAGACTATGTGATTGTAAGGAGAAGAGATAGACAGGAAGTGAGAGACTTATCCTCTCCAAGTTAAATGTTCAACCAAAGCAGTGGCTCCAAGACAAAATGATTATAACTGTGTCTCTGAGCTGGAACAGTTTGTTGCTAACTTGAAGGAAAAGTTGAACCATCACATAGTTGACAACAGTGGGGCAGAGTGGGCAACTTTCATAGAATTGATATATAGCACTGCATTTTTCTCACTAGCAAACATAAAGATGGGTTTTAGGAAAATTATGGGGAAATAAAGAAGCTGCTAATGAAAAAACTAGTTCATCCATTTCCAAGAAGGCAGCATTTGATTCCATCAAAAATAAAGTAAAAATGAAGCTTAGAGAAATGCAGAACTTTTTGCTCAGAAAGAAGGCAGATGAAATTCAATTTTATGCTTATAGTAACAATCAAAAGTGCTTTTGTGGTGTCCTGGAAGTTCTTTATAGGTTAAAGATATATGGTGCATCTCAACTATTCAGTGTTGATAGAATTACATTGATTAGTGATAGGGATATGATCCTAGAGAAATGGGCTGAACACTTACATAGTCTTCTTGACAGACTATCATCAATCAATGCAGAAGTCCTGGACCATTTACCTCAAGTTGAAATAAATCTGTTTCTAGTTAAAATTCCAACTGAAGAAGAGGTTTTGAATGCCATTAGGCTCCTTTCATGTGGCAAAGAACCTGGTGCTGATTTTATCCTTGCTGAGATTTACAAGATGGGATTTTCATTGTTCATATAAAAGTTTACTGAAATTTTCCAGGTTATATGGCATAAAAAGGCTTTCCCCTAGGAATTTAAGGATCCCTCCATTGTACATCAAAATAAAGGTAAAGGGACGATTGTCCTGTGACAATCACAGAGGTGTTTTTCTTTTAGTCATAGCTGAAAGATTCTTGACAAAGTCCTTCTCAAAAGGTTGATCATTCACCTGGAAGATGATCATCCAACTGAGAGTCAGTGTGGCTTCAGAAAGGGTTGAAAAACAGGTATTTGCTGCCAAGCAACTCCAGTAAAAATACTGGAAGTGGAACAGAGATCTATATAAAATGCTTTTATATCTGATCAAGACATTTTATATTGTCCTTCCTGAGGGCTAATGGAAAATCATGTCAAAATTTGATTGCCGGGGTAGCTAGGTGGCACAGTGGATAGAGCACCAGCCCTGGAGTCAGGAGTACCTGAGTTCAAATCTGGCCTTAGCCACTTAATAATTGCCTAGCTGTGTGGCCTTGGGCAAGCCACTTAACCTCATTGCCTTGCACAAAAAATTTGATTGCTCAGAGAAGTTCATCATTGTTGTACATCCAGAGGAACTCAGATAGCAGTATTATGTAAGATTAAATCATAGTGGTTCTCTGTCTTATTGAAAAGATTGTAGCTAGTGCCTCTCAGCTCATCCAAATGTTGTAAATAGTCACGTCTTCTCTGCAGAATGGGTATTTTGAGAGGGCTCAGTCACTTGTAAGTGGAGGAGGGGGCCTTAAGAATTGGAATATAGCAGAGATTCTGGAATTTTCCCCCCAAAAGTGATGGAGATATAATGGGGAAAGATATGTCTCTGGTTAGGAGGAATAAGGGGGAAGGGGATATTTATTGGTGGTAAGGTTGAAGGAGAATAAATCCTGTTGGTAGTTCCTTTCATAGTCACTCTAATGGGATCTGAGTAGTCAGGGTAGAAGAGGATGGAGGAGAAAGACCCAATACCCCAGATGGAGTCCAGGTAGCCTGCAGGAAGGGAAGGAAGAAAATTGTCAATTGCTGACAGTTGTTCCCAAATTATGTTCCAACGGGTTCTGGATAGCCAGTGTTAGGTAAGAAAACAAATCTGATTATCAACCCCTCATCATTACTTTTTCATGTTAGTAGATATTTTGTGTTTGCATGTTGGGAGGATGGGGTTGGGTATAGATTTTCACCCAGAGTGCCTCTACTATAAAGATTTAAATATATCTCTTCTGTGAACTCTCTGAAGTCATATCACTCACAGCTTCACTTATTGAGTACTCTCTCCTCATTAACACACTACTTGCTCTTTCCAGGTTACTATATTTATTCCTCTCTCCACAATATGTTCATGGAATCCTCTCATGATTTTTTCTGTTTCTTATATCAATATAGCTATCTCCAGGGTCTTTCCATCCCTGTCTCTTCTCAAGAGCCATTATGTATAACAAATACTATATTTTTAAAGAGGAAAAAATCAACAAAACTGATTTACACATTGAAAAAGTCAAAAAGCATATTTCCCATTGATATAGGTATGGATCTCCCACCTTCATGAAGGGGAGGATTGGGGCTATCTTCTCATATCTCTTTATCCTACTCATGTTTGATCTTTATAATTTTGTTATATTTATTTTTGATTTTTGGTATATGGTTGCTATTTCTGTTGTATTGTTGTAATTGTGTTTGATTGAATCTTCTTTCTTCACTTTGCTTCAGGACATGTAAATCTTTTCATGCTTCTTTGTATTCATTATATATAATATATCAATTCTTACAACACCATAATATTTCATTACATTCATGTTACCACAATTTTTTGATCATTTCTCAATTGATGGATGTCTACTTTTTTCCCAAATCTTTGATATCACATGAAGTGATTTTGGTGTATTTGAGAACTTTTTTCTTGTTGAACATTTCCTTGGAGTCTAAGCTCTATAAGGGAATCTCTTGTTCAAATAGCATGAAAATTTTAATTAATTTATTTACATAATGATAAATTGCTCTCCAAAATGGTTGTGCCATTTCACAGTTATGCCAAATATGTTATTAGTCTGATATTCTCCTAAGAAAAATAGAGTAATTCATGTCAGTATCCCCTAACCGCATTCAAGACAACCTTCTTGCTTTGATATGATTTTATGTAGTAGTCATTACAGAAAAGTGAGTTCTAAACCTGATTCTTCCACTAAATTTGATACTCTCAGAAGTTCAATGTCATTTCTCCAACATTGAGTATGGCCATTTTTGCCAGTTTTCAGAATGTGAGATCAAATCTCAGTGTTCTTTTGTTGGGCATGTGACTTGGAACATTCTTTCATGTGGTAAAGGTTATTTTACAATTCTTTTGAGAACTGTTTATTCATATCTTTTACTTATCTATTGGAAAATGACTTTTAGTTATATGGGAAAATGTATATATATATATATATATTTTTTTATATGCCTTGGATATCAAACTCTTATCAGAGAAATTTAATAAGAATATTTCCCCCCTTTAACCAATTTCCTTCTTATCCTATTAATGATCTTTGTGCAGAAGCTTTTCAGTTTCAAGTGAAGTTATCTATTTTTGTCTTTTGTAAAAACCTCTTTTCCTTCTTGGGCTAAAACTAAATGTGCTACTCATAGCCATGAGAGATATATGATCTATTTCTTTTATATTCTTTTATAGTATGATCTTTAATATTAAAGTCATGATATATCCATTTAGAATGCATCATGGAATATGGTATAAAGGATTGTTCTAAACTTAATTTTTTGCCAGACTGCTTTCCAGTTTTCTCAGCAGGTCTTGAAATAAAGTAAGAAATCCCAACCGCCCAGTCCCTTATATTTTCCACCTACTCAAACACTGGATTATTGACTTCTATTGTTTCTGATTCTCTTTTTCTCTTCCATTAATCCATTTCTCTATTTTTATTCAATTCCAGAGACCATTTTTATGATTACAGTTTTATGATATAGTTTGGGTTCTGAAAGTACTGTTCCCCCTTTGTGTTTACTTTTTTTTGTCATTTCAGTTTTTTGTTCCTCCTTCCAGAGGAGGTTTTACTCACTCTCTTTCATATCCATCTTCTTTTTTCTGTCCACTTTAGATTCTCTGGTATTTGGTCCTTAAAATTATTAAGTCTTGTTATCCTCTGTGAAACTCATGGGATCATAACTTCCAAGTTATTCATTCTGGGCTCCTCTTTTTTGACAATTTCTTCTACTCCTTGATAGAACATACCCTGAGCATTCCACTTTTCCATTGTACCTCAATCCCAGAATACAGCCAATTCCTGCAGGTAACTGAGAAGATACCGCCTCCTGGTAGAACCCCTTCTCCTCCAGTATTTCTCTAATTATGCATTGATCTATACTTTCCCCTTGTTAACTTATTTTTTTTGCCTCATAATATTCTCCCTCTGAGTTTATAACCTTTCAGTCTCCCAGTTGCCAATTACTCCCAGAACATCAAATTCTTTTCCTCCCTTACTCTCAAGGTATGAGTAGTTTTTTCAAATATCAAATCCTCTAGATCACAGGTAGTGATCTCCCTTTCACAGAATATCTTTATTTACCCAAAGGAACCTTCATCAAAGAAACCCCATCTCTTTACTAAAGCAAGACTTCCCTCCTCTCCTTCTTGCTACTTCCTTAACTACTCCCCTGTAGGTTCTTTCCTATGACTACCAGGGTGACTTGGCCTTCACTGTGAAACCTTAATTTGGCCTTTATACATCACACACTTCCCTCTACTCTTCTACTCCCATTTCCTTTTTCATTCATAACCTTTCTCCCAACATTTTACAATGTTCTCCCAAGGGAAAAATTGATTCATTTGTAGATTGCTAGATTCATTCTATAATGCACTAGGCCTATCTCTTCATTACATCCATTGGAATTTTGCCTTTATCTCTTTCTCTTTCTATATATTTATATAGAAGTCTCTTACTGGTCTCTCTGCAGTCATTTTGTTGTTGCTACTACTGTCCTTGGTTGCTGAATTCATTCCATTTGAGAAGCAAAACATCCCTTCAGATCTGCTGGTTTTTCCTAAGAATCTCTCAAATGCATCTTTATTATTGAGCATCCATCTTTTTTCATTTATGATTAAGCTCATATTTTCAGAGTAGGTCACTCTGAACTGTATTCTGAGCTCCATTACTCTTTAGAACATATTAGTCCTTTCTATGTTTTCTAGTGGGAGAAGAATAGTCTTGCTTTTTAAACATTTTTTCCCTTTGTATTTGAAGATATTTTTTCCTGATTTGTTTTAGAACTTATTTTTCCAAAGTGAATTATTAAATTTTACAATTATGTGTTTTGGAGTTTGCAGTTTTGTGTTTTTCACTGGAGGATGATCTATGAATTCTTTCAATTAGTATGTCATTCTCTATTTCCAGAAGTTTTAGCAGTTCTCTTCTATTATTCTCTGCATTTGTATGATTAAGATTTTTTGTTCTTCTGGGAACTATGATACTTAGGTTACCTATATATACAGTCTGTTTTTGAGGTAAGTGTGTTTTGATTGAATGGTGAGTATATTTCTTTTAGTCTTTTTTTGCTTTTATTTTTCTAGGTTATCCTCTGTTTATGCATATTTAGATTCCCAATTTATTGTTCTTTATTTTTCTTCCTTTGTAATCTGTGTTTTTTTGCTGAGCAGGTCATAAATTCTACTCTCATAATTCTCATTTCTCTTTTTAGTCATTCTTCAAGTTCTACATACTCTTCTGTACCATTAAGTTTTGGATTATTTTTCTTTGTTTTACAGTATTTTATTCATAGATGCCAGAATTCATTTACTAGATTTGGAGGTCATTGTTCTTTCTGCTGTTAATGTTTTCACAGTTTATCTATTTGCTTATGTTCAATACCTTTGCTATTTCTTCTTCCTAATATCTTTAGTAATTTCAGTCTTTTACTGACTCTGACTTTTCTTCCCTCATCTCTATGTTGGCGATTTTCTTGGAGGGTTGAATTTCAAAGTATCTCAAACATTGACAATTCTTGGTTTTTCAGTCCAGATCTCTGCCCCAAGTGACCTTATAATGGACAGAAATGGTCACAGTTGGATGCTGAATACTTTAGCTTAGGGGAGTCCTGCATATTATCCCTCTCTCCAAGAAGCGAATAGACACAAGTCCCATCTTGCTGTCCTGTCCCACTCTCTGGTCTTCGGTTCTCTGGTCTGGCATCAGTAGTTTCCATATGCTATGGGTTTAATTTTTATAGTTTGAAGTCTCTGAGACTCTTGGGAAGGAGCAATGATGCGATATGATGCTGAGCTTTGCTTCCATCCCAACACATGTATCCTGCCCCATTCTCTCTATTTCCAGGGTTTTTTTTGAGGGATCTTTTGCAACATAGAACACTGTCCTAGCACTGGTTTATGTGGCTCCAGTGAGCTTCCATTCATTGTCTAGAACATTGTAAGAGGTATACTGCCTCTCTGTACTAGCCATAGCCATCTTCTCCCTGGAATAAGGGAGAAGAGATAGGGTATATGGGGGGCTGTCGGAGACTTGCAGGCAGTGTAAAGGATTTGGGGAAAGGATTTTAATTAAGCTCATTTAAGTCATTTCATGGTTTGTTTTCAACCTTATTTTAGATTCTGGACGTTCTAAATCGCAGAGAGAGATTACAGAGGTTTCTTTATCTTTACATATAATTTCTGTTTTGGAGAGGTCTGAAAGGTCAAGAGAATCAGAGAAAACTTCAAGACCTTTAACTAGTTTGATATTTGACATGGAACCATTCAATTATATTTTAATCTCATTTAGACTGTGCTTGAGAATATTATAGGTTTAGCATGTTTGAAACTCTGTTAGACTACATAAAATGTACTAAGTTTTACTTCAATAAAGGCTACACTTTTGCTGAAATCCTAAGGCTTTGAAAAGAGACATTATGGTGAATAAATACATATATCAGTATTTTAACCCTTTTCTTTCCCTCCCTCTATCAATAATAGTAACAATAATAGCACTTTCATAAAATTCCTTCTTTAATGTCACATTATGATATGGATATGATTTTGAGTTCTCAATAAGATGAAAGCTCTAATTTAAAAAAAATCAGATTTATTATAGTCAACTCTGAGTCAAAGTTAACCAATTTTGTTTAAAGAATTTTGGTAATATGAACTAGTATGTTCTTTGATCAAGATTATATAAACACTAACTTTTCTTTTTTTAGAAAATTTATTTATTTTGTTTTTTGCAAGGCAATGGGTTTAAGTGACTTCCCCAAGGTCATACAGCTAGGAAATTATTAAGTGTCTGAGGTAAGATTTAAACTCAGTTCCTCCTGACTCCGGGGCAAGTGCTCTATCCACTGTACCACCTAGCTGCCTAATACTAGCTTTTCTATAAGAAAATTATTTTACAACAGGATAGATAACTGGTTACAGAAATTGTATACTAATGGGAGAGGTAACAAAAGAAGTGATCAATTATCTAACTCTTAAAAAAGGTCTTTAGTATGGTGTTGGGTAAAATCTGAAATGACTGGGGAACCAAAGGTTCAAATTTCCAAGCATATTGATTTATTAAAGAATGAATGAAATTGCATACCAAATCAGGACTAGGCTTCCCCAGTTTGGCACTAGATTCTGAATACAGGGGAAGACAGATTTATTTTTATGCATTTAAATGATAATGATTAACAGAATGTAAATCAGGATACAAAATTAGGTAATCTGATTTCTAGTTAGAGGAAAAATTAGGCACTTTCCAAGTTGGAAGGGAGATGAGTGAATTTCAAGAGCTGGGAATGGGAAGAGCTATTTGATGACATCAGAAAAAGAGGTTTCCCATTCATTCCCCACTTCCTCCCCATCAGGTGCCTGAATTCAATCAAGGAAACAGTAACTGATTGACTAATTCAAGGTTAGTTTTCAGATAACATATGGATTATTTGAAATGTATAATTTTGAGAAAACTTGTATCAATCTTTGGATTTGACTGGGTTTCTGGTCAGTATAACCTAGGTCCTTAAGGGGTCTCTAAGCAATGGTAGAGGTGGCTCAGTTTCCCAGCCACTCAAATGCTAGGTTCAAACAATGTAGCAAAGTTTTCTCACAATTCTAATAACTGAATAAAGTTTTCTCACAAGACAAAAATTGGACTCATGATTGAATAGAAAAGGAACAGAGCTAACCCCAAAACTGAGTCACAAGATAGAGTCAGTGTGGTTTACTCAATTCCCCAAATTCCCTCAGTACAGAGGTCTGATGGACCATATGTCTGCCTCTGATGATCAGCCTAGTTAAGCTCTAAAAGACTTATTATTAGCTTGGCTGCAATGCAATGAATTTATCAACAAAAACAACTTCAAAAGACAGTTTACTAAGTTGCAGGAGCTGGAGGGATACATATCAGTGGAAGGCATACTCATATCAATGGAATCATTTCTCTGAGAAGCATTGAAATAAGTAAGAATAATATAGGCAGTTGTCAATATGCAACAAGAAGCATTATGGAAGTTCATTTTTAAATTGGTTATTGGGTAATAGAAAAGCTTAATTCAATTAAAAAAACATGGTGATTAACTTTTTAGGTAGTTCACAAAACTTTATTTAACTCTACAAGGTGGAAGATCATTTAAATGGAAAATATTGTCAAATAGTCCATGTAACACTTTTGCTACTTCATCTAAAAATTACTTAGGTGTGATTGATAGAGAAGTTCTCTTTCCTGAAGAATTAAGAGCTTTGTGGACTGCTCTAAGTCCATGACTACCACCTATGTTGTTTCTAAAGGAAAATGCATTCTAAATTGTGAGGGTTGTACAAAATGGTTACACAAGGAAGCTATCTCTTCATCTTTTCTCTTTCTCTTTCTGTTTCTTTTTGTGTTAGTCTCTCTAAGCCTCATATATTCCAGACTCTGGTTCACTTTGTAAGATTAACTCAGTCTTATAATCTTTACGGGTCTCAGTTTCATCAAAATAAGAGGGATGGACTCAATGACCTTTAAGTTCCCTTTCTTCTCTAGATCTATGATTGAATGGGTTTAAGAATGTAGAGTATGGAGACTACTTCTTGCTGGTTAGCAATTTATATGTTTATAGTTATACATTTACAGTTTTTTTTATAGTTTTAGCTTTTTTCAAAGTCTTTTCACTTTAGTGCCCTCATTTTATTTTGACAAAGACTCATTTTGCTACCTGAGGCTTCCAAGATGACATGAAGGCTAGGGGATATTAGTTGATTCTTTGCATGGTTGGGTAAATGAGAATGCTCTGACATGTCTCAAGGCAGGGAACCTTGTACAGTGGACTGACAGTTTGTTGGAGGACACTTAGTTTCAGACATCTGCAATGATGTTCTTTCTGGCCCTAAACAAGGGAATTTATTAGTTATGCAAAGAAATGTCCTTGTGGTAATAACAGATGACTCTGGCATAGCTGCTTTATGAATCCAGTGTGTCTTATAATTATTATTATTACTATTATTATAACAATAGCAAACATTTATATAGCTAGTGTTTTAAGATTTGCAAAGCATTTCACAAACATTTTAATCTATGAAATAGGTGCTATCACTCTCCTATTTTGCAGATTAGGAAACTGAGATAGAGAGAAACTCATTTTGTTCAGGTTCATATATCTAGTTAATGCCTGAAGAAGATATGACCAGAGAATTTCCTGACTTTATTTCCTGCCTTTTATTCTATATCACTCTTTTTAAAGCTGAAAATCTTTTGGTGATTAATTTGTTTCTGTTCTATGGGATTTGAAGCACAGATGGTTAATGTGTATGGTCAGTCCTCTCTGGGTACAATCCTTGGCTGTTCATGTCTAGCTTTGGAACCCAGAAAGCTTTCTTTCATAGAAACTGTATGTCAGAGATCACTGCTAGAAATAGAGACTTTGCAGGGGAATTAGAAACAGTCAGTATTAACAGCAACTGACCCTTTTATTTGCTGTGTTGAAGGGAAGGTCCCAAAGTTCTATGGGCACACGAAGGAAAGATACTGGGGAATAGTTCAATGAGCCTTTCACACCAGGGTGGGAATTGAGCTCCCCAACACAGGGCTGGGATAGGGTCGAGAAAAATAAATTCAAGGATTTCTGAGCACAAAGACCCTTGAACCTTGGTAGAAGGAGAGAGAGTGCAGGATGGCTGTGGAAACCTGGGAGGAAGTGGGGAAGGTTTGGATGAGTGTATCATCCCTTTATTATTCTGAGCATTTCAGGATCATGCCATAGCAGCTGTTGCAGCAAATGTTTAATAGGAGAGCAGGAATCAAACTCAGACAGGTCTTATTGTCTTACCATACCTGATGTCAGGGAGATACCAATCTCTTCTAACCTCAAAGAAGCTTCCAAAGTTAAAAGATTTAGCTAAAAAAGGAGCAGGTTAGTATAGGGGGTACCAGAAAGGAGGGAGTTGGACTAGAAAATGACAGACCATTGGACATAATAAAATTGAGTTAGAAAAACTTTAATTTTATTTTAGGCTAAATATTTTAAGTCTGTAATTTCCCAGGTCAGATCAAAAAAATTGACCTCCCATGTAGTTTCAGGTAACTACTCTTGGAAATGAGTAAACCTCTTCTATTGTTCTATCCCAAGAAAACTTTCTTTTTTGTAAGTTAAGCTGTCTGTGAAATTCTTTCAGGGAGTGGATATCTATCATAGTTGATTCAGAGGGTGGTGGATGAAAAAAGGACACCATTTATAAAATATTGCTTAGGACATAGATTTGAAGTTACTATTGCTGGGATTTATTCTCCAACAAAATCAACCAAAACCCTGGGGCCATTAGACTTCTCAAAAGCTATTACCCAGCTGGGGCTGAGGCAGAATCATTCTAATAGGGTCATTTAACACAAGAAACTGGGCCTATTCAGACCATTACTTTCCCCAATATCATTCAGTTATATATTTGGTTACCAAAGCTCACAATGACATCATGCCAACTACTGCAGAAAGACTGATTTCATTATCCAAAGCATTAAAGCCCCAACCAGTGTATATTCTTGGCCAAGCACATTCAAGTGAATTAGGCAGGGGCTATTTATGATCTCTAGAGAAGTGCTACCCAGTCCGTCTGTTGCTGGGACCATCTTGGTTTGACTTTCAGTAGTCCTCCCAATTATTCCTAAAAGCATCTCTGAAGACTGCTTTTAATTTGAAAACTAACATGCATTATGCACATTGTATGTTGAGAAGTCTGAGACATCACCTGAGGTAATTAAAGACACATTGGTGTGTTACATGACCAATCAAACCATTTTTCTAGAGACATAGGCAAAACTATTAGGGACTCATAGTAAACAAATACAATTCTTTAAGCAAATACAGAATTAAATTAAATATAAACAGAATATTCACTGCCCCTGGGGTTATTTTATAAACAACACAAAACTGTAGTTTTTAAAAATACATGATGAATAGACAAATTATTGATTTATTGATCTTGTCTATGTCAAAGGATATATTTATTCACCAGAATATCTTGTTTATGAACATAAATATATGAATACAATAATATTTTCCTGAATGGAATTTTGAATTCACAGTGTATATGCTTTTTTATTTTATGAGAATAAAAATTGTGCTCTGGTTTAGTCTAGGACTTGGAATCAAAGTCATGACTGAAGACATAAATAGCATGCTTATGAAGATGAAGTAAAGTCAGTAGACACAACAAATATGATAGAGGTCAGAGATGGGATCTAAAAAGATCTAGAAATATGGACTGAATTTTATAGAGTTAAATTTAACTAGGTTAAGTGTAGACTTCTACATTTAGATTTTTTAGGAAAATAAATGATATAAAAATCAATGACCTAAATAGATCAATGAAATAAATGAATGAATCTATAAATGACATTTATACCAATGATATAATTGGGAAGTTTAATAGTTTCTTTGAAAATGAGATGTTTAGTGTATTGCAAGCTTAATTTGAGTCAGTGATGTGATATGACAACTAATGAAAGTAAATGCAACACCAGAGTTTATTAAGAGACGCAAAGTGTTAATGAGGAAGGTAATAGCACTGTGCTTAGCCCTACTAAGGACATGAGCAGATCTGTGTTCTATTCATGATGCCAACATTTAGGAGGATACTGACAAATTGAAGAATATCAAGAGGAGGGTGACTTTGCCAAAGAAAGGTTGGTTGAAGGAGCCAGGAATTTTAAAGAGAAGAAAAGATTTAAGGGGAAATATGATAATTGTCTTCAAGCATTTGAAGATTTTCATGTGGACAAGCAAAAAGTTTTTTTTAAATGATCAGCATTGCCAGAAAGAAGTATGAAAAATGAGTACAAGCTGCAGAAAAATCTAGATAATTAGAACACTCAAAAGGGGGAATGAATTGCTTCAGGAGGTTACAGGACTGAGATCTCTGTGAGGGTACATTTAGATGTTGTATCTGAGTGTTGTGTTGTTGTGCCCACGTCTTGGGTATGGAGTACACAAAAGCCTTGAAGCTGACTTTTCACCCTCCCTCAATCTTCATATCTAATCAGTTGCCAAATTTTATCACTTCTGATTTCATGACACACCTTGTGATTGTCTTCTTCTCTTCACTCATGTAATCACCATTTTGGCTCATGTTCCATCACCTCTTGCCTGGGTTATTTGAATAGTATCCTAATTGTTCTTTCTGTTTGCAATTGCTTTCCTCTTCATTTCATCCTTCACAGGGCTGCCAAAATAGTCTCCTTCAAGCAGAGTTCTGATGATGTCATTACTGTTCAAGAATCACAGAATCATGCATGCAGAGTTGGAATCATTTTACTGATGAGATAACTGGTACCCAGAGAGGGTAGATAACTTGCTCAAGATGACTTACACCCAAGCAGAAAGTGACAGAAGAAGAATTTTAATCCAGATCCTTTGACTCCAAATCCACTGATAGGGCAGTTAAGGGATAGAGTACCAAGCATGAAGTCAGGAAGACTTGAATTCAAATTTGGATTCATATACTTACTCTCTGTGTGATCCTGGGGCTGCCTCAATTTCCTTATGTGTAAAATGAGTATAATAATAGCATGTACTTCCTAGGATTGTAGTGAGGATAAAATGAAATAAAATCTGTAAAGTCCTTTGCAAACTTTAAAGCACTATGTAATTGCTAATTGTTAGACACATTTAACCCCCATCTCTAGGGTGGGGTGGGATGCCAGAGGGCAATGACAAGTTGAAGGGGGAAGGGTTCTAATCATATTAGGAATGAACACTTATTCTGTGTGCACCCTATTGATGATCAATTGGCATTCAGAGTTAATTTTTTAGAAAGGAGCATTTATTAAGCAGGGATGACTTGAACAGTTGTTATTGACAATTAACTGCATAGAAATGATAATTGAACCTATTGGAGTTGATGAGATTGCCAAATAAAATCATATGGAAGGAAAAAAGCAGAGTTTATGATAGGGTCTTTAGGGATAGTCACAGTGAGGGAATAAGACATGAGTTACAAACAGAAAAGGAGACTAAGGAAGAAATAGGAGAACCAAGAAAGAGAAGTGTTAAAAAAACAACCTTATACAGGAGAAGGTCCATTTCAGTGTCAATGCTCACAAGATTTTGAAAATAAATTAAAAAAATGTGAATAAGCCTCTTAACTTGCACAAGCAAATTAAAACTAGTGGGACAACAGTTCAACATTTGCCACATGTCAGCTAATATGTATACTTTGGGTTTATTAATTCTTATTGAATGAATAAAACATAACTATCCATGCATATGTTCAATGTCATGGACTTCCTATAAAAATTCTGAAGAAGTTTGGAGAAAGGACTGTTGCCAAGCTCAGTTAACCATCCATTGTTCCAGTTAAATTTCATGGAATATATTACCTGAGGTTGACTTGGAGACAGTTTCTGAACTCCCTGCCAATCATCCTTCATGCTTGTATAGAGAGGCAAGCAGTGGACACTAATCATCCCTTTGACACAACTGAGAAAATGAGCTCTTATTTTATCTATTCCACCAAAGTGAGAAACTGACAAACCAAAAATTCTCCATGTGAATTTAAACTTGAATTAGCTAGGTTAGATGTATCCCTTATTCTTATATAGAAGGGTTCTCCAACTGCACTTGAACAAAAGTTCCTTCTGTTACATGAATCAGGAAATGTTCATCCAACTCTACTCCTGAAGGTCTCTAGTGAACAGGAACTCACAACCTTTCAAGCAGCCCATACATTTTTGAATAACAGTATGAGGTTTCTTCTCACATCAAGCTTCAATCTCTGAAATTTCAATCTATTGCCCTTAGTTTTTCCTTCTGAGGCCAAGCAGAGTCACATAGGGCATCCCAAAAGAGTTGGTGTTGTTTTAATCCATGAAACCTGGGATACCGGCACTATGATTTTGGGGATACCTTATGTAGCACCTCTTCCACATTATAATTATTCAAAATACTTAAGGATGACTGTCATGTTTTATACCTTCCCCAACCCAAACTTTATTTCCTCCAAATTAGATGCCTTCAGTTCCTTTCATCTGATTCCCCTGAGACCTTATCTAAAAGTATTTCACCATCTTGCTCTTTCTCCATTGGATGTTTTCCTGATAATCAATATTCTTCAAAAAATGGTTTGCCCCAAACTGACCACAATACTCCAGATGTCGTTTCAACAAAGCAGAGTATTATGACAATCATCTTCCTTATCTTGAACTCTATGTCTCTAAGTGCAATCTGAAAGTTGCTATGCCTTTTGCCTTCCATGTCACATCATTGTCACATGACCAAGTTTCAGGATGAATATCCATGCTCCAGGTAATTAAGGAAAAGGGGGCATGCTTACAAGATTGGCCAAGTTCCCAGTAAAGACTCCCCTCCTTCTTGGGAAATGACTAGGTTCCCAATTATACAAGTGTTTTACTACAAGGTCACCATATTCCTAACTTGTTTTACTATTTTTGTTCAGTTCAGACAAAGGACATGGAAGAACTTCATTAATTAATCATTCACATGGTCTCTCAGTTCTGGTATTCAAAATATTAATTTTTGGATTCTCCAGAACTTTCATTGGCATAGGTATTTCTCTGTGTGCCCCCTTGGGGTGCCACTTCTTAGAATAGTAGTCAAAGAAACAATGTTTTGTGACTGTGTTCTGCCTTCTTTTAAATGTCTGTGTACTGTGACTATACTTGCTACCTTCCTGTTGGTTGGAGATCAACTATTGGTACAATGAAGTCTGTGATGATAAGACCTTCTGCAAAGAGCAAAGGTTCATCTCTTATACAGAAACCATCTGATACTCAGTCTGTTGGCCTCAGGATATATTTTAGATCCTCAAATATGATAATTGGAACTTCAATAGAAACTTAGATTGTCCCACTCCTACCACGAACTTCTAAGTCAGAAACTATTCCCGAGCTTCAGAGTCAATTTATCTGGAATACAGTTGTGAGTATTGAATTTATCACATTCTCTTATTGTTGGTAGGATAATCCAGAAGAGACTTCTGAGCAATTCCTGGAGTCAAAGTTATGGAATATAGGGACAGAATATAAATTCCTTGATGGTAAGAACTATTCTTTAATATGGTGCCTTAATGTGATGCTTAATAAATGCTTGTTGATTAATTGATCTTAATCTTTTAATTAAATTCTAGTCTAAGATACAAAATGGCTAAAATATTCTGGAAGTGATACATCCAAACATTAACTAGTCAGCTTAACATCATCACCTGGAAAGACATCAGAATAGTCCATCAACTAGTCAGTTTTGCATCAAGAGAGTCCTATAGGATACTAACCAGTGCTTTCAAACTAAAATGTTTAGTTATGTGACCCATAAGGCATGTCACTTAACCTTGATTTCCTTTCCCCAATAAATAAAATTATTTTGATAACTATTAAAAAAACCCAAAAACTAAAGTTATCAAGTTTTGCCTCCACATTTCATAAAATGATATAGAATGAGCTTAAAGGATAGAGCCTATGATATTTATTGTCACATTCATGACTTTATTTCTATTTCAGCTTCCAAGAGGGACTTATGTATTTTCTAAAAAATAAGAAAACCAAAACTAGACGTATAATTTAGGCTGATTTACACCTGAATTGAGTCTCAATTCCACTGTCCAGGTAGTAAGACAAAAGTCATAAATATACTTAGGGAAGATAAGAAATTGGAAAAGTTTTCTCTACATGTTTTGATTATTAAAAAAAAAACCAAAACCTATCAGCAGCTAACCCTAAATAACTATAATTAGTAAAGAAAATGACTATTTCAGTAGGATTTATTTTGAAAAAGATCTAGATACGATTTTATCACTTTCTTGTCTGTCTCAAACTGCTTCTTTGTTAACTTTCTGAGAGTTCACTCTGAGTCAAAGACCTTCTCAGTGGTTTGTCCTTAATTATCATACTGACTCAGTTTCAAAGTGCTCCATAGTCTATCAGTGATTGTCCAATTTCTCTTAATGTTTGCCATAAGTCTCTGGATAAACCATGATTCAGCTCTTTGAGCTAACTGCAAGGAAGGTTTTAACTTAGCTTTTTTCATCTCCTTGCTCTTTGAATTAGTTCTTTCTTTGTCTTTATACTGCATATCAGAGAAAGAAAAATAACTAGATTGGGTAGCTTGCTGCTAAATGAATACTCATTTTCCAGACTTTCTCACCAAATCATGACTTTACCCCCATTTATATTGCCCCACACTCAATTTATCTTCCCTTCTCTAATAGCTACAGGATCTTAATTTATGCACAATAGGTAGAATCAATTACGGATAAATAAATTGCCAAATAATATCATCAGTGACTTTTCAGCCTCCAAGCAAAGTCAGATACAGAGTGCTTCAGAAACTTGTTTTTCAAAGGGCTCTTATCCCTTGAATGTAAGTGGACATTTATGTTAGGTTTAATTTTGTATTTTATTATGAATTCAATAACTATGAACATTTTAATATATAAGTAAGAACATATTAGAGAGCTGTATATGAAATTGAATTTCTGTAAGGTATATTTTTTCAAAAAGAAATGGATATTAAGTTTAATAAGAGTGTAAATAAACTTTCCTGTTTGTCCTTACCTACTTCTGAAGATTGTTCTCTTTTCTTCTATGTATTTTTATTTCTTCATTGGTACATTTCTATTATTTTGCACCCCAATCACTTTTTTGTTTTTTCTTCTGCTTCCTATCCCAAGACTCCTTTCTTTGTAATGAATAATAAGGTGGGGCAAAGAAAAAAAATCATCTCATTAGCTGTATTTGGCAATATTGGTCTTATTTAGCATCTCACCAGTTACCCCTTTGCCAAAAGAAAGGAGGCACATTTCATCCTCAGTCTTCTGAAGTCATGAATAGTCACAGATAAGAATTTTGAAGTCTTTCAAAGTTTTTTCCTTTACATTATTTTAATTGTATGCTTTTCCTTAGGTTCTGCTCATTTTATTCTAAATCAGTTTATGAAAGTCTTTCCAAAAGTCTTTCCTCTGAATCAATCCTTTTCATAATTACTTATGGCACAATAATATATTGAATTCATATCATTTTCAGCATTCACAAAATTGGTTGGCTATTTTGTGACTACTTCTTTGCTAAAACAAAAATTCTGCTGAAATATTTCTGAAATTTTTTATCTTTCTGTCTTTGATTTCTTTGAGAGTATAAGCTTAGTAATGAAATTACTAAGGCAAAATCTGTGTAGTTCCAAATATCTCCATAATGGTAGGTCTAATTTGCTGCACCACCAAAATATATCATTGCTTATGTTCTGTAAGTGGTCATCTAAAAATGGACATTTTCCTTTCTTTTCTTTCTACTTTGTCAGTATAATGATTATGACACAAACCAAAGAGTTATTATAATTTTAATGTCTTATCATTAGGGACTTGAAGTATTTTTTCATATGGTTGGTCAGTCATAGTTTTCTTTCTTCTTCTAGGAATTGCTTACTCATATTTATTGATCATTCATCTATTGGGGAATGGCTTTTGTTCTAAAGTATTTGGACCAATTCTCTATATAACTTGGATGCCAGATCTTTATCTAAGAAAAAAATTTGATGCAAAGATTTTTTTCTCCAGTGAACCAATTTTTTAAAAAAAATTCTGACTACATTTATTTTACAAAATTTTACAAAAATTTTACAAAATTGTTCAATTTTATATAATAAAATTATTTTATTTTTATGATAATTTCTACCCCATGTTTGATTAAGAAGTATTCTGTGATAATTATAAAAAAATATCCTTCCCTTCTCTAATTTGTGTGTGTGTGGTATGACCATTTGTCTTTAGAGCTTATTGTGGTATATGGTGAAATGTGTTGTTCTAATCCTCAAGTCTCTCAATACCTGTCCATATTTTTGACATGGGAATCTATAGTAGTCAAGATTTTTAATCTTATCTTATTATATTAAAAAAGGATTAGTAACAACAATATCCAAATGCTTCTAGGTCTTGCTGATCTAAGCTTTTCTAATGATGTTTTTCTATTTTATAAATGAGTGCCAAATAATTTTGATGATTGCTCCTGTATAGTAAGAGAAATGTTCTAGATTCCTATCAATATTTTTTTCATTATTTTCTTTGATGTTCTTGACATTTTTATTCCTCATGATTATTAAAAATTTCTGTCTAGTTCTATGAAGTATACCTTTGGTAGTTAAATTGACATTTCACTAAATCTATGAATTAATTTGGGAAATAATCTAAATTTTAATGTATTAACATGGTACACACGGTCAATTTATGTCTAATTATTTTCTTTTTTATATTCCTGAAAAGATTGTTTTCTAATTATAGTCATATTAATTCCCAGGTATATCTTGCTTGAAATGTTGAGCTCCAAGATATTTTACATATTATTTGTTTTTTATAATGGAAATCTATTCATGTTTTCTGGGTAATCTATGAAGAGAATAATAGTATCAATGAGTTTATTTTATATTCTGTGACTTTACGAAAGCAATGAATTATTTTAAATAAGCTTTTAGTTGAATCTCTAGGGTTTACAAGTAAAATATATCAAATGGAATAGTAATAGTCTATTTTTTATCTATATTTATTCCCTGAATTTCTTTGTCTTATATTATTAAAATAGTTAGCATTTTTAGTACTTCAAATAATAGTTGTAAAAATGAATATCCTTGCTTAATCCCTGTTCCTTGTTCAGGAAGACTACTAGTATTTTTCCAATACAGATAATAATAGTTTTTAGTTTAGATAATGTTTATCAAATTAAGAAAAGATATATATATATATATATATATTTCAATTGAACAGCCATAACAAGTATTCTAATTTAGTAAAATTATTTTCTCATATATTGATAACAAAATGTGATACTTATTGTTTTTGTTATTAAAGATGATCTATCATATTTGTGATTTTACTAATGTTCAACCTAGTCTATTACTGGTATAAATTCACTGTGTTCGTAGTGTATAATATACTTCTGTATGCCCCTTTATTAACATATTATTTGATACTTTTGTATTGATATTCATTTGAGATATTCATCTATTATTTTCCTTCTTTCCTTTTTAGTTTTTTAGTAAAATATTCTTATATTTTTGTTACTAACCACACACTTCATTTAAATAATCCATTTGGTAGGTATAAAAATGAGTACAAGAGTTTCTTTATTTCTTCTTCATGTATTGTGAATTTTACTTTTTGATTTTGGCACTTTGGTTTTCCTCTTTCTTTTAAAAGTTAAAATAACTAATGTTAACTTATTTATATTACTTTTATAAATAGCTGCTAGTTTTATTTATCAATTTATTTCTTTTTTATATCTCAACTTTGTTTATCTCTTCTTTGATGGTCACAATTTTTATTTTTGTATTTCTTTTGATTATGTTTTTCTAGTTTTTAAATTGCAAGTTTAATTCATTGTTCTACTCTTCCTCTGTTCTGTTGATTAAATATATCTAAATATATATATCATGTAATATGCTACATTTCATGTGATAAATTACAACATCTAAGGACTATTTAGCTATAAACTCAGTTTTGATATATTGAATTAATGTTTTTATTTAATAAAATTATTTTAAAAATTTATTCTTTAACCCTATTACTTTCATTCATTTGAATCCTTCTTTCAAGTACTTATTAGTTACAATTTTTTGTTGTAATCAGTAAATTTTATGCTTAATAATTTAATTTTATGTACTTATTTATTTTTATACCTTATTACATGGTCAGTTTTTGTACCATTTCCTTGTTACATTTTTTTGGGGGGGTATGAATTCACTTGAAAAATAAATTTGTTCGAGTCCTTCATTTTATCTCTAGGTATACTTTTCTGTTTCAAACATATTTCATGTCAACAACATATTGATAGATTCTGGGTTCTAATCAACTATCTTCATCCATTTTATGGGTAACTTCATGTGCTTACATTCATAATTTTAATTAACAACATTCTTCCTTAAATTATATTCTATTATAATTTTTCTTTTTTTTCTTCTCCCTTACTCCCTTTTAACAAGGAAAAAAGAATGTGAGGAAAGAAAGACAGAGATAATGAAAAATAATACTATATAATTGTATTAATTTGAGGCTATTTTTCTTTCTCTTCTCTCATCACCTAGACCATATTAGATTGCATGTTTGTTACACTTACTATCTCTCATTTTAGAACCATTTCCTTTTGTGATTTGCCTTCCATAGTTAAGATTGGCTTTTCCTGTAACCCTTTTCTCTGAAAGTTTATCCTTTTTCACAATTACTTCACTTCAACTCTCCCTATTTTCCTATTAAATTTCTCTCTCTCTCTCTCTCTCTCTCTCTCTCTCTCTCTCTCTCTCTCTCTCTCTCTCTCCTCCCCATCCTCTGCTGGGGTTTTCTTTTTCAAGTTTATAAAAGCAAGGCTCATGAGTTGTCCACTGTTTGTGCTTTTATTTACACACACACACACACACACACACACACACACACACACACACACACTTCTGTTAGGAGAAATAATGATTTCCTCTACCTTCTTCATTTCTTCCATAATATGCTCCCCCCTTTTTTTCTTTATTTTTTAGGGTTTTGCAAGGCAATGGGGTTAAGTGGCTTGCCAAAGGCCACACAGCTAGGTAATTATTAAGTATCTGAGACTGGATTTGAACTCAGGTACTCCTGACTCCAGGGCCAGTATTTTATCCATTGTGCCACCTAGCCATCCCATGCTCCCCTTTTCTTACTTGTTATTTATATATAAAAAACAATAAAAGAGAAAAGAAATTATAGTCATTTACTACATTTTCTATCTTTACTTTCCCTCTGACTTTTGAATGGTGGGATGTCAAAGGAACAAATATTTATCAGAACATGAGCACGTGATTAATCACTGTATTTGCTTAATTCCAACTATTTTTTTCAAAATGTTCTACCAACAATATATTAATGTGCTTATTCCACAATTCCTTAAACATTGAGTTAAATTGCCTTTTTTAAAAAATTCAATTTACAATCTTTCCCATGTTCCAAGAGATAACCAACTGAGGCTCAGCTATCATATATATATATATATATACATATATATATATATGTATACATATATTCTTTCAGTTCTCTATGATGTAGTTTGTCAAAATTTGAATTCTTTGGAAGCAAATACATGCTCTGTTGCTTCATTTTACTTGTATTTGCACTTCTGGCTTTGTTACAGACTTTTTAGTATAAAATGATTCTTCTTGGAAGAGAAAATAGTAGCAAAATAAATTTAAAGTAGTACATTTTCTACCATCATCATATGATTAATAGGAAGTCTTGGATTTGGAATCAAAGATCCCTTTTAGCTTGAAATCATCTGAACCTTGTATATTGTCCATGTGCTTGGAAAGCAGTTTCTGTTGATCCATTTGAAACCCTTGATAACCTCATTGTGACTTAGTAAAAAGAATTCTAGATCCTGGAGTCCTCAGGGAATTCATCACATACAGAATCTAATTGGCTCCAGTCATGTTCAACATTCTATTTTTGATTGTTTTTTATTCTAAATTTAATGAATATAAAATATACGAACTTAATGAATTCAAAAATATTGAAATGCAAGATGGAAGAGGGAAAAGACTGCATTTGAACTTCAAATCTCTATTGTATACGCATAACTTTTAAAAAGAATAAAAAAACAACATATTTTAGAAAGAAGCTGGGGTCAGTGAATATGAATTTAATTGTGACTTTGAAACTCACAACCTTTAAGATATGAATAATACACTTTACCTCCGTGAGTTTCAGTTTCTCAATCTGTAAAATGAACAATTTGCACTAAAATTCATTCCATCACTAATAACAATTAATCCTAGGTTATCCTATTCTTGTTTCTTCTTTTGTTAACTTAAAAAGCAAAAATAAAATCCATTTCTTTTTCTGATCTTTTTATTCATTACTTTTCTCAAGTCATTCTTGGACGATGCTGTGATTTTGTATTCATCTATTACCTGCCTTTTCTTTTCTTTCTTTTTTTTGTTGTTACATTGTTTTAGTTGTATCTGACTCTGTGATCCAATTTTGGTAATTTCTTGGCAAAGATATTTAAATGGTTTTCCATTTCCTTCTGCAGCTCACTTTTCAGATGAGAAATTGAGGC
The DNA here is from genome assembly GCF_037893015.1 of Macrotis lagotis. Lineage (NCBI taxonomy): Eukaryota > Metazoa > Chordata > Mammalia > Peramelemorphia > Peramelidae > Macrotis > Macrotis lagotis. The sequence goes on from NC_133662.1 coordinate 78,561,151, forward strand.
ATATAGGGTTAAGTGACTTGCCCAGGGCCATTCAGCTAATTAATTTCTGAGCTTGGATTTGAACTCATATAGATAATTTTTCCTGATCCCAAACCCAGTCTTCTTTCCACTGTGTCACCTATTTGCCCTATTTCTTTTTTTTACATGTATTTTAAAAATCTGTCAATGGGTTTTCCATCTAGCCACATTAATCCTTTTATAGTGTTTTCTCAACTCTTATGGCACTGATTCTGTGATTTTTATCTTCATTGGAATAATTTGTGCTTCTTTCATATATTCTTTTGTATGTCTATTTTATTAATGCCTTTAACATATCACTTTTTACCATATTCTTCTCCACCGAACCTTCCCTAACAACAAAGAAAAACCATCAAGTAAAATGGACTGACAAAGTAACTACTTCTGGTGATTTTAGGCAAGTTAATACTTATGAGCTTCTATTTCTATTTTGAGAGGAGGGGAATATGATCATCACCATTAATTTCAATCCAGTTGCCTTTTAGAGTTTTTTAAAAAATTTACATAATTTAAGTCATTTTGTTTGGGTGTGTGTTTGCTTCTTATAGGTCAACCCTTTGCTTCTTTCTTTGATATATATCTATTCATAAAAGTTTTCTTGTTTAAAAAATTCTGCATTCTTCTCATTTGTTATAACAAACCTATATTCAATTATGTTTATATACCATAATTTGGACAGTCCCTCTATAGTGAATCTACCTACTTGTTTTTCAGTTTTCCTTCTGTTTCCACAAAGCATGCTATTATGAATATCAGGGAATATGAAAGACCCTAATTTCTGTCATTAACCTCCTTGGGATGCATTTCCTGGCATTGAAATTGTTGGCTAAAAGGGTATGAACTGTCCTTTCTCTTTTATCAGTTAGGCATCATATTAGTTCAGGCCCTCATCACTTCTCTCTAGGATTATCACTATTGCCTCCTTGGTGATCTCCCTGCTTTGAGGCTCTCCTTTCTCTAATTCATAGACCACATAATTTTCAAAAAGATATTCCTAAAAAACACTTGATCATGTCACTCCCTACTACAAAAACTCACATGGTTTCCCATTAGAATTAGTATAAAATACAAACTTTTCTGTTTTGTTATTTCAAATTTCACAGTGTCACTACACTCCACTTTTTTGAACTTATTACATCTTATTCCTCTTCACAGATTGCATTCTAGCAGAAAAATCCTTTTTAATTATTCTTCATACCTAATAACACATTTCCTATCTTCATGTTTTTGTACAGATTGTCTTTGATATCTAGTATGTATGCATTCTTATTTCTATCTTTTAGAATCTTTAGTTTTCTACAAAGTTCAGCTCCAGAGTCACTACATGAACCCTTCTAATCACTGCTACCTCCTAATGCTTCTCTCCTCACAAATTACCTTGTCTTTGTTGTTATTGTTGTTCATTCATTTAACCATGTCTTTCTCATTATAATTCCATAGACCAAGCTGTTCACGAGATTTTCTTAGCAAAAATACTGAGTGGTTTCCCATTTTCTTCTCTAGTGGATTAAGAAAACAAAGAATAAGTGATTTACCCAGGATCACACAACTAATAAGTTCTGAGGTCAGATTTGAACTCTTTCTGATTCCAGGTTCAGCTCTCTATCTACTGAGCAACCTAACTGCCCCCTACGTTGTGTTTGCTTTATCTATATGTATATCATCTTTATCTATATCTACATATTAATATTTACCTTAAGTAAGTATCCATGATTTTTCCTCAACAAAATGAAAGTTCTCTTGAGGGAAGTTCTTTGTATTCTTAGTATCTAATACTTTGCTGGGCACATAGCAGATGAGTAAGTACTTGTTGATTCATTTATCAGAATAGGGTAAGAGAATTTTTCTCCTTGAAAAAGAGAGTTCCCAGACCCTTCCCCCACCTCACCTCATGCTAATGTGTTCCCATCTGTGATGTTTATCCATGTTTATTTCCACTAGAATGTAAATTCTTGAGAACAGTTTTATATGTGTCCTTATTCCTAGTAATGTGCCTAGCACTTAGTGCTCAGTAAAAGCTTATTGATTGATTGCTAATATAAAACTCAAAATTTTCACAAAGGATCAACATTAGTTGGCTCTTTGTCTTTCTGGAATTTGACAAAGGGAAGGAAATTGATTTTTCACTTCAAAAGATTTTTGATTTTGCCTATACTGGGTAAGTGACTATGTAAGTGAAAAGTATTTTTGAGTATTTTACATATATTTCTGCTATCCATTAAAGTAAAATTGAGGGAAGAGAATGGCAGGTTCTAGTGGTTTTCTAACTTTAGTATTTAGAGATAATCATGGTTATCACTTCCATTTCAAAAAATTCAAAAGTGCCTAGAAAAGTTCTAATTTATTTTCACAAATCTTTGTTCTAGAAAGATATATTTGTTCTCTGAAGGAAATTGAATAGCCACAAGTTTAAAAAGTCAATAGATAAATAAAAAATGTCATAAACATTTTAAAAAGTGGTACAAAATTTGTGTTTAGAAAGTGACTGTTTTTTTTGAAAGTATAATATGACTTGTCAGACTTCAGGGAAATAAGTTTTGCCTATAGACTTCTGTGGAACTGAGAGTCCTGCACAGCATACTTTGTCCTCTTCTTCCTCACATTAATCTTATTGGATTGTGGGATTAACCTTTCCCTGTTTTACCCATTGAATTCCTTTCTTTTTTTAAAGGTTTTTGCAAGGCAATGGGGTTAAGTGGCTTGCCCAAGGCCACACAGCTAAGTAATTATTAAATGTCTGAGTCTGGATTTGAACTCAGTTACTCCTGACTCCAGGGCCAGTGCTTTATGCACTGCGCCTCCTAAACACCACCATTGAATTTCTATTGATGTTGTTCAGTCATTTTAGTTTTTGTCTGACTTTGTGATCCTATTTTAAAAAAAATTATTGACCTTCATCTTTTCATCTTTTTGTATTACTGTAATGTATCAGTAATCAGTAGAAGGAATTTCTATGAGGATGTTAAGGTTTTATCAAATGTAGATATGATAGTTACCATTTAGATTTAAAATGAGAACACTAGTCTACACTGATACAGTCTTCCTTACCTTCATGTTACTTTTCCAGCCTTTTTGGATCTGAGATGCTTATAATCTATAATAGATACTATTCACTCACAAGAAGTCCTGAATAGATCTGGCAAAGATATTGGAGTGGTTTGCAATTTTTTTCTACAGCTCATTTTACAGATGGGTTAAATGACTTGTAAATCATTTAACTAAGAATTAGTAGGTGTTCAAAACCAGATCGGGATTCAGGAAGATGTCTTCAGAATTCCAGGGCCAAGCATCTTATCCATTTGCCCCAAATTAAATTTCTACTAGCCTTTAAATTCTAACTCAGATAGCACTTCCTGCATGAAAACCTTTCCTGAGTACCCTCAACCCGTGATGATGTCACATTCCTTAGATCTCACAGAGCATCTGGTTTTGTTGTTCTCAAATATGTTTATATAGTTATAATGTGTGTTTTTATATTATTCCCTGAAGAGTCCATAAAGGTAGAGACTATGTCTTATTGAAACATTATACCTCTTCCAGCTCTTCATAGAGAAAGCTGTAGAATAGATTTTGGGTTAGGTAAGGGTTGACCTATAATCATTCCAAAATGTCTCCAAATTCTGGGATCTTATGGTTTTTTTAAAAAATTTTTTCTCTTTCATGAAGGTGCAAGATAGAGGAATCATATCCTTTCCATTTCTAATAGTTGTTGCTTCTGACCTAGGATATTATCCTTTCCTAGTTCATTGAAGAAGGAGAATTCAAATGTTTCTCCTTCCTCTTATTGTCCCCAAAGCAATCTGTCTTTGGGAGTTTTTAAATGTATTATTATTCATCATCTAAATGTGAAGAAATGGGAAGGACTTAGATATATAAATTGAAAGAAAAAGTTTCAATTTTAAGAAGTTTCTTAAAAGCAGTAGCTCATATGAATGTATTCAAGTTATTTCAGACTCTTTGCGACTGTGGGGATTTCTTGGCAGATACCTGGCAAAGATTCCTTCTCTAGCTTTTTTTACAGAGGGACAGACAGGTGGCACAGGGGATAGAGCACTGGCCTTGGAGTCAGGAGGATGGGAGTTTGAATCTGACTTCAGACACTTGACTGTTACTAGCTGAGTGATCTTGGGCAAGTCACTTTACCCTGTTTGCCTCACTTCCAGGGCCATCTCCAATTATCTTGATCCATATCTAGCCACTGGATTCAAATGGCTCTGGAGGAGAAAATGAGATTGGTGATTTAGTATAGCAACTCCTCATTCAAATCCAAATAATGTACTTATCATGGTCTTCTTCAAAAATGAAAGAAAAAAACATTATCATTTTATAGATGAGGAAACTATGATTCCCAGAGATAAAGGACACATAGTAAGGAGAAGAGTCAGAATTTGAACTCAGTTACTCTTTCTAGCACACATTAAACAGACATTCAATAAATTAAGAATAATCTGAAAAATATTGCGCTAGGATATGACAAAACAGATTCCTTGCTCTCAGAAAACTTAAATTCTCCTTATTTCTATACCCTAAAAAAATGTAAATAATTATAAGGTAAAGAAAGAGCTAGTACTAATAACAGTGCGATGGATGAAGAAAAGGTTCCATCAAGTAGTAGGACCATTTATTTAGAACTGCAAGAATCCTTAGAGATTATGTAGTCCAACTCTCTTATTTTATGGTTGAGGAAAATGAGGCTCAGAGAGGGTTAGTAATTTGTTCAAGTGCTTACAGTAAATGCAGAACTAGGATTTGAATTCAAATGCTTTGGTACCAAATCCAGCATCCTTTCTACCCAGTTGCCCAGTTGCCTCCATTAGGTGAGTAAATGATCTAAACATAGAAATTCCATAGTAAGGGCAAAGAATATTGAGGGAGTTCATTCTAGGCATGGGAAAAGACATGATTTCTAATAATACAAACTGATTAGAATAGAGAGCATGGGTATTCATTTGGAAGAAAAAGATATTATGAAATAAGACTAGAAAGGTGGATGGGAGCCAGATTGTAAAGGTCTGTAAATATCAGCCTGGGGATTTTGCAGAAAGAAATATGAAATAAATAAAACTGTAAAAAAATTCATCTTCATCTTTTCATATTTTTGCATTACTGTAATGCAACCTAAATCAGTAGAATGAATTTCTATGAGGATGTGAAAGGGTTTAACAAATGTGTATATGACAATTACCATTTAGATTTAAAATGAGAACACTAGTCTACACTGATTCAGTCTTTTTTACCTTCTTGCTACTTTTCTAGCCTTTTTTTGGATCTGAGATGCTTATAATCTATAATAGATACTATTCACTCACAAGCACTCCTAAATAGATCTCCTGATCTTTTGGGAAATTAGTTAGCTTCATTTACATTAGAAAAGAATGGAATAATCCATGTGTCTTAGCTCTTTCATCATTCTCTGAATTAATTCTTTTCCCCAAACTACTCTGCATTTGAAAATTTTGTGATTCCTTTCCCTAATATATAAATGTATAGCACACATATGTAATTTTCTATTGTTCATGGCAACTAGGAAAAGTCTTTCCTTAGAGTTTAGCTACACTTAATTTAACATCACTGGTCCCTGAAAATGTTGAGAACTCATTCTGAAGCCTCTTGTTACTTTGCTGTAGTTCAGTGTAGGTTGCATTTGACAATCAGTTTTGTAAATATAGTCTGAGTATCAGCAATACACTATTCTATTTATTGATCCCAATGGGAAAAGTGTTTAATTATGTTTTGTAACACAAATTACAAGAGGAAATTAGACATTCTTTACATGTTAAGTAGTAGTTAAGAAATCTTCATAAATGGGCAAAATGTTTTACTTCTCCCATGATGATGATGGTTGAAGACAGAATGCTCCTCTACCGAAGTTACTGAGAGATGGCAAACTGATTCCTCAGTGCACAGGAAGATGGCATAAGGAAACTTCAAACACTCTTCTAACCTGTTAGTATGTCTTTAGAGCCTTTAAAGCTAGATTTGGCTTGGTTTTGGTTCTGGATTGTCAATTTATTCACCATGGAGTCAATGTCTTTCAATAGAAGTTACAATACTGATACCTCCCATTTAATAGACTATAGTCTACAACATTAGATTGCCTCAGTTTGCATTTCTTACTCATGCCTGTACAGGACAATTCAGGATTCCTTTTTACATTCATCTCCTTCCTTTCTTTCCATTCTCAATTTTCCAAGATTTTGTCCCCCTCTTTTCTTTTTCTTTTTTCAGCTTGTTCTTCCGCTTATCCTTTTTTTTTGGTCCAGGTTCAAGTACCCCAGGTATTCTAATGATCTGAAACTTTGTCCAAAGGACATCTTCTTTTTATGATGGAAACTTGAAACTATACCACTGGAGAGCTCCTATTAAACTCAAAGACTATTCCAATCCACATTACATTAGGATTTTTAATAGGAAAGGACTTAAATCATTTAATCCAGCTCAGTATTGAACCTACAGAGGTGTGTGTATGTCTGTGTGTGTGTGTGTGTGTGTGTGTGTGTGTGTGTGTGTGTGTGTGTGAGAGAGAGAGAGAGAGAGAGAGAGAGAGAGAGAGAGAGACAGAGACAGACAGAGAGAGACAGACTGAGAGAAAGACAGAGAGACACAGAGAGAGAGAGAGAAAGACAGACAGAGAGAGACAGAGAGAGAGAGAGACAGAGAGACAGGGAGAGATAGAGAGAGACAGAGAAACAGTGACAGAAACAGATAGTGGTTCTTTACATTTCCTGAACTTAACAATTTCTCATGATTTAAATTGTAGTGAAACAGCAGTTTTCCCCTCTTTACCTTTCCTCTACTTTTGTCTCCAGCCATTCATTTTGCTGTTAACTCTTCTACAAATTGACTCCTGAAGGGAATATGAATGGCACTGATGAGAGGTTAAAAGAAGCACTTAAAAGTGGGGAGCTATTCTTAGGGACACCTTGAGCTTCAGAGATTTCTGTAATAGTTAAGGTAGGGTAAAGGGAAGGGACTCCTAGTGCTCCATACCCAAGGCAGTAGGGAGGGAAGATGACTATCTGTGGCAGTCTGAATGGGATACAATTATTATATAATTGTATATATAATAATTAATATATTAATATAATATAACACAATAAACATAATATAATATAACACAATATGATATAATATGATATAATATAATATGATGTAATATAGCATAATATAATATACTATTTATGTAATATTATATATATACATTATATATATATATGTATATATATATATATATATATATATATACACATAGCTGAAAGAGATAACTGTATGGGACTCCCTTATTGGTGGTATTGATCATTCAATGCCCTGTTCCTTTGAACGATTTGGTGCAATTGGTGAGAGTAAGAGAGAAAGGAGATCTAGATTCATTTTGATTCATTGAGAGAGAAAATGTGCAGTTCCAACCTCTTCAGGTCCATGAAGGAAGAAAAGCTGAAAATAAGCCAATATGTAGAGATACTGGACAATCTCTGTCATGTCACTATCCCTGGCTTGCTACATTAGAGACTTTCCCTTGAATGAGATCTGGGACTTAGTCTCTTAAATGATTTGACTTATTTCAATCCTATGAGTAAAGCTAATTTACTTTTTCTTTTAGGTTTTTGCAAGGTAAATGGGGTTAAGTGGCTTGGCCAAGGCCACACAGCTGGGTAATTAGTAAATGTCTGAGACCAGATTTGAACCCAGGTACTCCTGACTCCAGGGCCAATGCTCTATCCACTGCGCCACCTAGCCACCCTGCTAATTTACTTTTTCCATTGTTCCATCTGGGCAGCTTGTACAGTGTGTGTGTGTGTGTGTGTGTGTGTGTGTGTGTGTGTGTGTGTGTGTGTGTGTGTGTGTGTGTGTGTGTGATGGACTTCAGTCAAAAAGACTCATCTTGAGTCTAAATCTGATCTCAGACACTTACTAATGTGTACTCTGGCCAAATCACTTAATCCTGTTTGCCTCAGTTCCTCATATGTAAAATGAGCTATAGAAGGAAAGGGAAAACATTTCAAAATCTTTGCCAAGAAACTTCAAATGAGATCACAAAGAGTTGAACAGACTGAAATAACTGAACTGAAGTTAGGTGTATACTCTCATATTATGTTTTCCCTTATTTCTATATGATATAATAAAGTTATTTGCTATTGACTTGGATAAATGAATTTATTTCCTATGTGTTTCCATTGTGGAATTGGTATGGTAGAAAGAAATTCAGGTCCTCCTTTCCTATTAATGACTGTTGAGCAGGAGTATAGCTTGACTCTAAAAATTACTTCCCCTAAGCAATATTTAATGGAGCATATAGATATAATGCTAGCCCAGTGGAAGAGGAGAGAGTGGCTTACTTTTATCTCTAAACTCTTGATTCTTCTCATGAGAGGCATCAAATTCTTTTTTGGAAAAGGGATGAAGAAGAAGATACTAGAAGTGTCCATTCTTGCCTCCTTGTCAACTACAGTTAGATAGACCCAAGAGGACATACAGAAGCTCCATGGACAAGAACATATAACTATTACATACTTCCACATACATGTGAATGAGAAGGTCCAATAGTTCATTCATCTAAAGGCAAAAATAGACAATAACATAAGACTAAATATCATCTTTTTATTATTTGTTTCATTTACCAAAGAGACTTTTCAATTACCTGGTCTAAAAAGTAGGTAATAGGAATGTTTAAATTTCTTTAAAAATTAAATTAACTTTGTGTTTTTATGCTCTTCATTAAACTTATTTCCCATAAGTTTCTTATTTTTTCCATGAAAGGTATCTGTGTGGATAAGAAGGGAAAAATGCTCTAATGATTAATTCTAATAATCAGTGTTGCTTTTTATGAAGAAAGTGATCTTTACATTTGGGGAGTAAAATAATAACTTTTAGAGTCAATTTTTACTAGTCACAGGGACAGAACCTAACATTTCAATTGAAACTAAACTATATGGTATCAAACAGCAGAGTGCATTAGCTTGAGGGGTAATTTGGGTGGACTCACAGGTTTAATACTTGATTCCCAGAAGTTCACTCATGAGTTCCCCCATCCTTTAAACCCACAATGTGGATAGAAGAAATACTTTGACAGTGAAAAATAACTAACATTTGCTGATTCATTTGGCATGTCCAAAGAAATTTCCCCCAGTGACTTGGTCAGGAAGATGTTGGACTTTGGGAACAGAAAGAGTAGAAGTGTGGGGTGAAGAGGATAGAAATCAGAGACACATAAAGTAGGGGAAAGGTCAACTTCATTATCTTTAGCCTTCAGGACAGCGGAGAAATTGAAAAAATCTGGCTATTCCTTTCCCCTCTTTTCCAACTGAAGCATCAGCTTACCACCTATGAAGAAGACCAACCTTTGATACTGTTATTTTTTCCCCCCAACTGTTTATTGAGAAATGAGAAAATGTTCATTTTATTTTATTTTTTTTTTTGTTATTAGAACCATTCTTAACATGCTACTCCCCAGACAACTTCTGATGTCATTGCTATTGGATTCTAGCCACCACCTCCTACCCGGGCTTCATCTCTAGCCCTGCCTCAGACCCAATATAATAATACTCCCTATCCATTTTATGTCAAACCATTGTATTATAAATTTCCCTTGTCCCCTTCCTAATCTAGCTCTGAGAACAATGATCAAATCAACATACTATTCCTAAAAAAGACATGTCAAGCAATTAACCATTGATTGCACTAAACATCTCCTTGACTTTTTTGAGCAATCCTTTTCTCTGATTGCCCCATTCATTATTTCCTTATATGTATGTCATCCCCATAAGGGTTGTAAATTTCTCCAAAATATGAACTATTTGTTTGCTTATGTTTGTATCTCCAATGGTTAGAAAAGTGTCTTACATACTAAGAAATTAATAAATGCTTTTTAGTGCATTAATTAATTTACTCATTTATTCACCCATTATGTTGAGAGAAAAAATTCAAAACATCCAAAATGCATAACTTATTAGAATTCAGGGAAGAATGCATGCTTAAAATAGTTAAAAGGATTATCCATCCTGATTAAGGATGGTTAAACAGATCACAAATCATAAAACCAGAAAGGAGAAATAGCTATAAAGGTCTTGAAGGAACTGCGATGACTAATAGCCTTTAGAATAGGAATATAGATAGATTTAACACTAAGCGAAAAGCTTGGTATTAGTACAAGAAAATGTGGTGTGGTTCATTAGATCAGTCGGTTAAGAGTATTGTGCTCAAAAAGTAAAGATTCTATTGTCATTGGCCTTGTTAGTTTTATTTCATTATTTGATCATCAGTGTTTCAACCCTAGTTACCTCAGTCTCCTCATCTATAAAATGAACTGGAGAAGGAAATGGAAAATCACTTCAGTATCTTTGCCAAGAAAAACTCAAAAAATTGAATATAACAAAAAAATTGACTGAACAAATAACAACTCACCTAATATTTGGGTAGTTAGGTGGCTCAGTGGATAGAATGACAGATGTAGAATCAGGAAGACTCATCTTCCTGAGTTTAATTCTGACATCAGACTTACTGGCTATGTGACCCTGGACAAATCACTTAGCCATGTTGCCTAGTTTCCTTATCTGTAAAATGAACTGGAGAAGGAAATGGCAAACCACTTTAGTATTTTTGCCAAGAAGATCCCAGTTGGGGGTCACAAAGAGTTGGATGTGACTGCAACCACACTGATGGCAACAAAAGCCTTTGGAAAATGTTCATCATCAATCATAGGAAGAATTGATTGAGATAGTGCTTGGGGCAATCAGCACAGGGTTCTTGCATTTTCAATGGTAAGGCAAAGTGGCATAATAGCTAGACAGTCGGTCTCAAAGTTTATAAAAACTAGATTCAAGTCCTACCTGTCTCATCTGACACCTATAGTCAGTTTTAGTCTGCATAATTGACTTAACTTTTCAAGACACTGAGACAATTCTCCAAGACTGTAATATGTAGCTGAGAAGGTGGCTATTTCTATTAATAAAGGATCTGAGTTCCTTACGCCAATAAAATCACAATTTCAGTCCTTATCCTAACTTTAAAGGAAGTATTCAGAGGTTAATCACCTTTCTCAAGGTCAGGCAGAACCTCAGCAGCAGAGGCAGGAATGAACCATCTCAGGCAATCCAGAAAATGCCTCAGGACTTGCCCAAAAGAAAGGTTAATGAGAACAGCTGCCATAGAAACTGACCTAGCAGGAGGGGAACATATTCATGCAGCTACTGGGGGAATCACAGGTCCTGAAGACCAGACAGATTTTAATGACTGAGTGAAGTTCATTTCTGTGTCTTTTTCCTGACCTCTTCTGTTTGAAATGTGCCCCTTATAATGTGGGAACATCAAGCTGTCTTATAAAAATCTAAAGGCAGTTCAAAGTTAATTAACTTACATCTCATTCTCCTTCTAATTTGAAGTAGAAGAGGCTGAGGATCTAAGTAATTCATTTTTATTTTGTTTGTTGGGGTTGACTTATTATATCAGGAAAGATTAAATATTCAGGGAGTTGTAAATGAGTTTATATTAATGATAGTAATAATATCAGTTAACATCTCTATAATAAAGATTGCAAAGTATTTCACATATCTCATTTGATCCTCACAACAATCCTATGAGGTAGGTGTTATTGTTGTCCTTATTTTATGGATGAAGAAACTGAGTCTCACAGATGCAGAAACTTGCTGAGGGTCATATAGCTAGCAAAATTTGATGTAGATCTAAAATTCAAGACTTTTGCTGCCAAATCCAGTGTTCTATTTATTGTGCCACCTAGCTGTCAATCAAGAAAAAAATCCTAGGTTCATTGAAGTTTATGATAGATTTTTGGCAATATCAAGGGCATCAACTTTGAGATTTGGTGGAGTCTTTGCTGGTTCCAGTTCTTTCATTTTCATTTTTAGCATCTGACTTTGGCATAGTATGGAGTGTTCATCCCTGGAATTGGTCAGGAGAACTGGGTTTAAATTCTATTTCTATAACCTAGTACTATAGGCAGCTCAGCTAACTTCTCTATCTCTAAGTTTTTCATCTGCAAAATGAGGATAATAATAATAATATAAGTACTGCCTATCCCTTTTGGTGATTTTGAGACTCAAAGGAAAAAACTTTTCAAATTGGATATCATTATGGTAGGGGAAGAATGATAGAATAAGAGTCAAGAGATAAAGATACGAGCTCTGTCTTTGAAGCTAGTGATTGTTTAAATGACAAAAAGCTAGTTTTCTTTTCTAAATTCATGTAATCTCATTTTTAAATGGGGGTTAATAATCCTTAAATTCCCTAATTCATATCTATGAAGAAAAAACTTTGCTAATCTTAGGATGCTATATAAATAGAGAAATAATTTTAGTTTGGCACTCTTGTATCAAATAGGGTCAAAGTTTTTTTTGTCTTTCTACCTACAAACCTCATTGTTCCTTTGTTTTCTAGGATGCTATTTCAGTTCTTTGGCAGTCATTTTGGGATAGATGCAAGACATAATCATTTATTGATTCAAAAAGCATTTATTAAACGCCTATTATTTGCTAGACACTGTATTAAGGGATTGGGATACCTTCCCAGAGGGAACTAATTCTATTAATGAAAATTGCTAGGTTTTCATATAATAGGTATGCTTATATGCTTATATGTATTTGTAACAAAAGACTGATCTGTGAGAGCCCACAACTTAGAGTGTGCTTGCTATTTTGTACCATCTCTTTCTCTGAACATTTTTGAATGAAGAAATTTAAATATTTTAAGCCTCCAAGTGAGAAAGTTCATTCCCTCCTTAGTCACTATGTAGCCCTAAACATACGTCTTTTGTTTCTTCTCTTTCTGCCACATTTATTCTTCCCTAGAGCCCAGGACATGAGTCAGTACAGGCATACCTCACTATATTGTACTTCACTTTACCACACTTTGCAGGTATTGCATTTTTTACTAATTGAAGTTTTGTGACAATCTTGCATTGAACAAGTCTGTCAGCACCATTATTTTCTACAAACATGTGTCTACATTATGTCTCTATAACACCATTTGGTAATTCTTGTAATATTTCAAACTTTCCCACTGTTATTATATTTGGTATAGTGATCTTTGATCATCTTTAATGTTACTATTGAATTGCTTTGGACTGCCAAGACCTCAAATTTAAATGAAAAATCTTATTTGTCATCTCATTGTTTTGCCAACCAAACAGGAAATTTTTGTTGCTATCTTGTGTTTATGTATACATTTTAAAATATATGAAACATATGCAAATAATAATATATATTAGAAACTAATAAAAGAAACCATTTTCTTATACAACATTCTTTCTTCTCTTTGTATTTTGGCATGTTGGTGTTTGCTGATATTTATTAATTAATAAGGAAAAATAGAATTTAAAAAATAATTTATGTGAGTGAATAACAAGGTTTTTCTATCAAGGATTACCTTCAGAAATCATTGAATATATGCTTTTTTTAAGTTTTTTGTAAGGCAGATGGGGTTAAGTGGCTTGCCCAAGGCCATGCAGCTAGGTAATTATTAAGTGTCTGAGACCGTATTTGAACCCAGGTACTACTGACTGCAGGGCCAGTGCTTTATTCACTATGCCACCTAGCCATCCCCATTGAATATATTCTTCTGGACCTAGGCTGAGAGGAAGATAGAATGTCTCTTTCCTTAATCATTATTGTTATTTTTTTTAAAAGATAGTCTTGTAAATGGAAAGAACAGGACAGGAAAAGGTGGTGGAAAATAGAATCTGAAAACTGAAAGTCAATTCAATTTATTTCCTTCCAAAATTATAGAATGTGCTATTAAAGGAATGGTTAGTTAGTGAACATCTAGAAAAAGAACCAATAATCACAATCTGGAGAGTTTTATTCTATGAGACTAATCAAAAAAATAACTTTTTTCATTAGGATGACTAGAAAAATCAAGAGGGGAATGTTCTAACAGATCTTAGCAACACATTCTCATGGTACTAGGTGGAGAGATATGGCTAGATTTTTACTACATTAGATAGATTTATAACATAATTCTTCTCATTGTAAAATGTAAGGAGATCTCTAGCTGAATACATTGGGTTTGGTCCCTAGGGATGTTTAATATAATCAAAAAACTAGATGAAATAATTTGTGACTTGCTCTTCTAATTTACTGACACAAAGCTGAAGAGCATATAGTTAACATGTAAGGGAGTGTCAGGATTCCAAAAGATATTGGACCAAAATATTGGACCAAATCTAATAACTGAAAATTAAAAAAGGATAAATTTGGTTCAAAAATTATTTCAGCAATACAAAATAAATGAAGTATAGCAAGATAAAGTTCATCTCAAAAAATATCTGAGGATTTGAATGGACTGAAACTCTGAGACCAGTGTGACTGGGCAGCCAAAAAATTAGCATAATGTTAATTTGAACTAAGAGAGGTCTAGTGTCTGGAACAGTAGCAAACTAAAATAAAAACATATGCTGGCAGCTGCACATTAACTTAGAAAAAGCACAAATTATCATGACATATATTGTTTTGAGCTTTTGTTTAGTTTGTTAAACATTTTCCAATTACATTTTGGTTTGAACTTCACTTAGGAGCTCTGTGGCAGCATACTATATAGGTTGTGTTTTGACATCTCTGTCCAAAATAAGTTTAGGAGACAGTCATAATCTATTATACCCTTGTCAGACTGGATCTGAAATATACTCCTTTCTGGGTGATGCATTTTAGAAAGGATATTCATAAGCTAGAGTGTTCAGAAGAGGATGATCAGGATGGGAAAAGGACTTGAGGTCATGCTCTATAAGAAAGAAATGGAGCAAATTGAGTTATCTACCTTGGAAGCAGAGAAGAGTTAAAGGCAGCAAGATAGGTATCTTGAAGGAAAGAAGGAATTAGGTTTCTGCTTGATCTCAGTGGAAAGAAGTATGAGCAATTGCCTCAAGTTATCAAGAAGCAAATATAGGTTCATCATAAAGAAATACAAATTAACAAAGAGACATATTCAAAGATAGCAAGCATTCTCCCAAGGATGCAGTAATCTCCCCTGCCCTTCCTCTAAGCAAAACCTTGATGATCACTTATTGGATATATTATAGAGAGCATTTGGGTCAGATACAGGTTAGACTTCATTAGCATTAAAGAACAGAATCTAGTAATGGTCAATGTCATTTAATTATTTTTTTTAGAGCAGAATTAGGGAGTATGTAATATTCCAAGGTATATAGGCAGGTTAAATTCCTATAATTAATCTGAGACACATTACTTTTCTAATCTGGTAGCATGACTATGTTATTTTTTTCTAACAAATATTCATCAGTTTAATTTGTTTTCATTTTTTTGATCATATAATTATAAAATTTCTGACTATTCCATTTGTCTTCTCATTGAATTTTCCCTATTCATTTTTTAATTTGATGATTTGGCTTTCTTTTCCCTCTCTCTCTGTCTTTTTTTAGGTTTTTGCAAGGCAGTGGGGTTAAGTGGCTTGCCCAAGGCCACACAGCTAGGTAATTATTAAATGTCTGAGGTCGGGTTTGAACTCAGGTACTCCTGACTCCAGGGCCAGTGCTCTATCCACTGTGCCACTTAGCCACCCCTTTCTCTTGTTCTTTTAGTGAAATTGGCTAATATGGTTATTTCATGTTTCTTTAAAAAAATAAAATGGACCATTTGTTCTATTTATTTTTTAAAGTTTGTTCATTCTAATTTTTAAAATCTTTCATTTTCAAGATTTCTATTTTTGTCCTTGGAGATTATTAATTTGATGGATTTTTAGTTTGTTCAAAAAAAAAGTTAAATGCCCAATTTATTGACCTTTTCCTTCTTTCTTTTTGATGTGTTTTTTTAAAGAGATATAAATTTCTCCCAAAGCCTAAAGTCTATACTAGTTGCATCCAACAGATTTTGGTATAGTGTTTCATTGTTATAATTTTCCTTTGTATAATTATTTGTTGTTTCTATGATTTGTCCTTGCATTCACTCAGTTTTCAGAATGAAATGATCCATTTGATCTCCATTTAACTCAATTTTTTTAATATTTCTTTTCTTGATAATTTTTTAAATCATATAATGGTTTATAAAGGATATGCTTAATATTTCTCCCTATCTACATCTGTTTAGGAGTTATTTGGGTTCTGACATAGTTTTTTTTGCTAAATGTATCATATAATATAGAAAACTGTGCATTACTTAATACTTTCATGATCATTGTGAAAGTTCTACCCTAATTTTCTAATATTTTGGTTAAACACTTAACTTTTTTCTTATTAGCTCTGTCTGATCCGGAAAGAGAAAATAAAAACCTAATAATTATAATTTTACTAAATTTTCCTTCAGTTCAGTAAGTTTTTCCTCAAGTATAAAGATGCTATTCTATTAATAATCACACAGGCACAGACATATTTAAGTTATTGTTTCATTTTCACTGATGCCTTTAAATAGTTTAGTTTTTCTTTTTATCTCTTTTAATCATTTCTATTTTTATGTTTCCCAGTTTTACTGCTTTTGATTTTTAGTATTCAATTGTGACATCATAAATTTTGTTGAAACCTTCATTTTCATTACATAGAACTATGTTTTAAACATAAAACATGGTGTAAGTTTAAACATAAACAAGTGTAAGAATAGAGTCAAGACCATCCCATACTATTTTAACCTCAATAGTTTAACTAAATGAGAATGCATCTTAAATGAATGAATGAATCAAGCATATGCTTTATACCAAGTGCAAAAAATTAACTGGTGTGACTTTGAGCAAGATTATATTTGGAAAGATCAAAGAAAGTTAACTCTGTCCCAAGGATCATCTATTAATTATCAACTTGTTGAAAGAGTTCCATTCTAGAAATTGCAACAAGTATGGCATTCTAAATAAAGCTTTCTAAGAAGAAAAACTTTGGGGGTGGTTTTGAGGGGAGTAGTAGTCTCAGCTTTAACATCAGTTCTCCTCACCTTCCCATTGGTCAGAGAAGTCCTTGCAATCTTTGAAGGATTCAGAGGATTTTAGGTCTTTTTTTTCAGTCTTGAAATTATTTATTTATAATTTTTAACATTCTTTTTTAAAACTAATTAATTAATTTATTCTTATTTTGTACAAATAATGTTTTTTATACATTAATAAAATATTCTTGTTTAAGAGTAAACATAATACCTCCTCCCCCCCAAAATATAGGTCCATATGAGCGATAAAGGGGAGAGAAAAAAATTAAAATTAAAGTTAAAAAAATAATAGTAACAATTATAGGTATGGCCAGGTGGCAAAGTGGACAGAGCACTGGTTCTGGAGCCAGGAGCACCCGAGCCCAAATCTGGCCCCATACTCCCCAAAATAACCCAGCTGTGTGACCCCATGCAAGCCACCTCAACCCCAATGCCCTGCAAAAACCAAAAAAAAGGCCCAAAATAAAATAAAATAGTAATAATAATAATAATAGGGGCAGCCAGGTGGTGGACAGAGCACTAGTCCTTGAGCCAGGAGCACCTGGGTCCAAATCCAGCTTCAGACACACAACAATCACCCTGTTATGTGGCCCCAGGCAGGCCACCCAGCCCCATTTGCCCTGCAACACCCCCCAATAATAATAATAATAAATGTGCTTCAGTCTGTGCTCCAACACCACCAGCTCTGTCATGGGTGGATCACATTCTTTATGATAAGGCCATCATAAAAATTACTTCCATATTTTTTCCACCATTGCCAATGCTGATTGCAACTCCAATTTGTACTTCTCTACTACCATGTACTATATTTTCTGTCTCCTTTCACACTGTCTCTACTGTAGGGCAGCTGAGTGGCGCAGCAGACAGATCCCTGGTCCTGGGGCCAAGAGGCCCTGAGCCCACATACCACCCCTTAGGCCCAGCATCCACCTGGCCCTATGGTCCCCGATAGGCCATCCAATCCCAGCCCCATGCAAGAAGTAAAAAAGAAAATATGTTGTATCTGACCACTCTCCTCCCAGGGTCTATCCTCTCCTCCATTACTCACATCCCCACCTTCCCCCTGTCCCCCTTCTCTCCTTCTTACTCTAGATGTCTATACCCCATTAAGTGTATATGCTGTTGACTCTCCTAGCCCTCTGATGAGAGTGAAGATTACTTCATTCCCCCTTGCCTTTCCCCCTTCCATATCATTGCAATAGCTCATTGTAATAAAGACAAATCTTATATGAAATATCTTAGCCTATTCCTCCTCTCCTTTTTCTTTCTCCCATTACATTTCCCTTTTATCTATTGACTCCATTTTTACACCACATTTATCTTCAAATTCAACTTTCTCCTGCGCTTCATCTATAAAAGCTCCTTCTACCTGCTCTATTAAATGAGAAGGTTCATATGAGTATTATCAGTATAATTTTTCTATACAGGATTATGTGTAGTTCATCATCATTAAGTCCCTCATATTTTTCCCTTCTCCTCCACTCTCTATGCTTCACCTGAGTCTGGTATTTGAAGATCAAACTTTCTGTTCAGCTCTGGCCATTCCAACAGGAACATTTGAAATTTCCCTGGTTCATTGAAAGTCCTTTTTTCCCTGGAAAAGGACATTCAGTTTTGCTGGGTAATTGAGTTTTGGTTGCATTCTAAGCTCCTTTGCCTTCTAGAATATTATATTCTAAGCCCTATGAGCCCTTAATGTAGTTGCTGCTAAGTCCTGTGTGATCCTGACTGCAGCTCCACAATATTTGAATTGTGTCCTTCTGGCTGCTTGTAATATTTTCTCTTTGACTTGGGAGTTCTGGAACTTGGCTGAACTTGGCTTTAATATTCCTGGGGGGTTGTTTTATTTGGATCTCTTTCTCAAGGAGATCGGTGGATTCTCTCCATTTCTATTTTGCCCTCTGCTTCTAGGATATCAGGGAAATTTTCCTGTAGTAATTCTTTGAAAATGATGTCAAGGCTTTTTTCCTGATCATGACTTTCAGGTATTCCAATAATTTTTACATTATTTTTCCTAAATCTGTTTTCCATATCAGTTGTTTTTTCAATGAGAGGTTTCACATTTTCTTCTAATTTTTCATTCTTTTGGTTTTTAAGTATTGTTTCCTGATTTCTCATAAAATCAGCAACCTCCCTCAGTCCCATTCTTTGTCTGAAGGATTTGTTTTCCTCAGAGAGCTTTCTTATCTCTTTTTTCCATCTGGCCAATTCTGCTTTTTAAAGCATTCTTCTCCTCAATAACTTTTTGAATTGCTTTATCCATTTGACCTATGCTGGTTTTTAACATGCTATTTTCTTCAGCATTTTTTTTGGATCTCCTTGACTAAGCTGCTGACTTCTTTTTTTCATGTTTTTTTTCTGCATCTCTCTCTCATTTCTTTTTCCCAATTTTTCTTCTATCTCCCTCACTTGATTTTCAAAGTCTTTTTTGAGCTGTCATAGCCTGAGCCCAATTTCTATTTTTATGGAGTCTTTAGATGCAGGAGCTTGCGCTTCCTCATCTTCAGATTGAATGTTTTGATACTTCTTGGGATCACAGGCAAAGTATTTCTCAATGGTATTCATCTTTATTCTCTGATTACTCATTTCCCCAGCCTGTGCCTGGTTTTGGGGTGCTTTCTGAGCTTCTGAGTGTTATTGGTACATACCCCAACAAGGATCTCCGTGTGTGAGGCTCTGTCTTCCTTCCTGGTCTGTGAATGACCATAAGTTTACCCATCTGCCATGGGGCTGAGGTGGGGGGGCCCTGCTGTTCTATGAGGGGCCTAGACTGTGATCAGGATCTGAATGTAGTCAGAACCCCAGAGTCCTGTTCCAGGGACAGAGGACAGAGCTTGGCAGTCTCTCTTCATTCGCCTCCCTAGGCTCAGCACTCATTCCCTGGGGGCTCCTGCTTACTGGCTTCTGCTTCCTTTTCTTGGATCTAGGCTGCTGTAGCCACCAAGCTGCTGCTGTGTGCCCTGAGGGCTGGGCTTCATGTGCTCTGTTTGGCAGAGGTCCCCCTGCTGATCCCTCAAGTTGCGCCCAGTGCTTCCCAGAGTGTAGGTCAGGAAACTCCCCTGCTGTTATGAGCTGTGGCTGCCAGCACCCTGGGGCTGCCTCCAGGAGGCTGAAGTTCTTTTGCTCTGGTGGGCCACCCCTCTGGCAGGCCGCACCTCCTACCCCGGGGAGCAGAGCCTTTCTGCTCTTTTCCAGGTTACCTTGAGTAGGAGAATTGCTTCACTGGGTCCCTCTGTGGGTTCTGTCTCTCCAAAATTTAGTTAGTCCTTAGCTTAGAAGTTTTCAGAGAGACCACCTAAGATACGATCCTCTCTTGTCCCCATCTTGGCTCTGCCCCCCAGGATTTCAGATCTTAGTAGCATCCTCTGATCATCTGAGGATAACCTGGATAAAGAGACATTCCTCCATAAGCAATTAGGCAAAGTAATTGCACCATGCCTGGGGAAAACTGTGAATCTTTCAGAAATGGGGAGAAAAAGGATTTATAGTAAGAAGAACTATTATTCCCTAGTCACATAAGCACTCAGAGATTGCCTTCATTTTTCCTTGGGAGCTATATGTACTTGTGGGAGAATGTAACAAAGACATTTAGGGATATGTTTTGTTTTTTTGCTACTACTATAACCTCCATAGTAAAAATCCCTTTCTAAATGATTCTCTATGGAGAATGGAAGGGACAGAGAATCACCTTTTACTGCTCAGGGCTATCCAGTGAACTCTGAATGGGAGATGTAGCCTGATTTCAGGGTAAGAAAAAGGAATTAGAATTTATATAATCTCTATTATGTACCAGATAGAGTGCTCTAGGATCTGAGCATATTGGTTAAAGTAGGCATTGAGATAAATATCCTTAGGACATATATGGGCTACTTATGTTTCTTTTTCATAACAAATTGTTGTGGCTTGCTTTCTAATGTATTACACCTTCTTTCATCTTATGATTCGGGTTATCCCAATTGTTTTCACAGTTATAATAAAAAAATTTCCTTTATATTAATTCTGTTAAATATTTTTGTTTTGAAAGTAATATATGTACATATGTTTTATAAGTTTTACTTATAATACATAACTGCCATGTTTTTCTGTGCTTTCTTTTGAACTTGCTTTTGTTTTCTTCTGCTCATTATTTTAAAGTGTTTCAATGGCCATCTCCTTTGAGTATCCGCATTACTGCTGTTCCTCTCCCATTAAAATTGAGAGAAAGAAGTCTTGTAACACATAGTCAAGCAAAATGGATTCACATAATCACTACATCCAAAATCAAATCTCTTTCTTCACTTTTCATATATCCTCTCTGTCAGGATATGGGTAATATGTTTCATATTTCATTATATGGTTGACGATTGCATTAACAAGAGTTGTCTTATTTTTTTAGGTTTTTGTAAGGCAAATGGGGTTAAGTAGCTTGCCCAAGGCCACACAGCTAGGTAATTATTAAGTGTCTGAGACCGGATTTGAATCTAGGTACTCCTGACTCCAGGGCCGGTGCTTTATCCACTATGCTACCTAGCTGCCCCAAGTTGTCTTTTTTAAATTGATGTTTTGTTTTATTTTTCCAATTATATGTAGTTTTTGCAACATTCATCCTCTTGCCTATTTCTAAGAGACACAATTTTCTTCCACCTTTCCTTATAAGATACACAATTTTCTTCCATCCTCCCTTCCCCACCCATCTCTCTGCAGTGGCAAACAGTCTCATAAGCATTGTACATGTTCATTTGTATTTAATGTATTTCATATTAGTCATTTTGTTTAAGAAGAATTCGAGCTAAAGGAAAAGAAAGAAAACCATAAAATAGGAAGGAAAAACATGACAAAATTTTAAAAAAGTGAATAGTTTTCATTCAGATTCTAAGTGTTTTTTTCCTTCTCATTGTAGATGGTATAATAGATCTCCCAGTTTTATCCTAGATGTCTGAACTGCTGAGAGTTGCTGCATTCATCATAGTTGGCCAGTTCACAGTGTTATTATTAATGTATACTTGGTTCTGCTCCTTTCACTCATCACCAGGCCCTATAATTATTTCTATGTTTCTCTAGAATATGATCATTCATGGTTTCTCATAGAACAATAGTACTCCATCACGTTCATATACCACAACTTGTTCAGCCATTCCCCAATTGATGGGCATCCCCTCAGTTTTCAATATTTTGCCACTACAAAAAGAACCACTATAAATATTTTGGAACATGTGAGACTTTTCTCATTTTTTTCTGAATATAGGATTTCTTCTGGATATAGGATTAATATAGATATTTCTGGGTCCAAGGGTATGATCAGTTTTATTGCTTTTTGGGCATAGTTCCATATTACTCTCCAGAATGGTTGTATTTGTTCACAAGTCCACCAACCGTGCATTAATGTCCCAATCCTACTATAAGCTCTCCAACACTGATTGTTTTTCTGTTTTTTGACATCTTAGCCAGTCTGATAAGTATGAGGTACCTCATGATTTTTTTAGCACACATTCTCTAATCAAAAAGTGATTTGAAATATTTTTTGATATGATTATATATTACTTCAATTTCTTCATTGAAATTTGTGTTTTTCATATCCTTTGATCCTTTATCATTTGGGGAATGACCTGTAACCTTATAAATTTGATTCAATATTTTATATAATTTAGAAATGAAACTTATCAAAACCAACAGCTGTGAAAAATTGTTCCCCACCTTTCTGTTTTCTTTCTAATCTTGACTGCATTGGTTTTATTAGTGCAAACCCTTTTTAATTTAATATAGTCAGAATCTTATATTTTGCAATTTATAACATAGTCTATTTCTTATTTGGTCATAAATTTCCTTTCCATAGCTCTGACAGATCGATCTGTTAATTGGTTTATGGCATCACCTTTTTTTTTTGTCCAAATCCTGTTCCCATTTTGACTTCATTTTGCTATAGGGTGTGAGATGTGGGTCTATGCCTAGTTTTTGCCATACTATTTCCCAGTTTTCCCAGCAGTTTTTTGTTGAATAGTGAGTTCTTATCCCAGGAACTGCCTTTTGATTTGTCAAACAATAGATTATTATAGTCATTTACTACTTTTTTTGTACCTATTCTAATCCACTTGTCCATTACTTTATTTCTTAACCAGTACTAGGCAGTTCTGATGACTACCATTTTATGCTATAGTTTTAGATCTGGTACAGCTAGACTACTTTTCTTTGCAGTTCCCTTGATATTCTTGACATTTTATTGCTCCAGATGAATTTTGTTAATTTTTTTCTAGCTCTGTAAAGTAGTTATTTGGTAGTTTGATTAGTATGCCTTTGAATAATCAATTTAATTTGGGTAGTATTGTCATTTTTATTATATTGGCTCAACCTAACCATGAACAATTGATTTTTTTCCAATTGTTTACATCTGACTTTATTTGTGTGAAAAGTGTTTTGTAGTTGTGTTCATAAAGTTTCTGGTTTTGTCTTGGGAGGAGGAATCCCAAGTATTTTATGTTGTCTATAGTTATTTTAAATGGAATTTCTTTTTATTTTTCTTCCCTTGGGTGTTGTGGTTCATATATAGAAATGTTGATGATTTATGTGAAGTTAATTGTCTCAAGTATTTTTTTTAGTTGGTTTTCTAGGGTTCTCTAAATATCCCATCATATAGCAAAAAGAGACAGTTTTGCTTTCTCATTGCCGATTCTAATGCCTTCAATTTTCTTTTTCTTTTCTTATTGCTAAAGTGAACATTTCTAATATTATATTGAATAGTAATGGTGATAATGGGCATCCTTGTTTTACCCCTTATCTGTTTTTGGAAATGCTTCTAGTTTTGTTGATGGTTTTAGATAGATTCTGTTTATTATGTTAAGGAAATGTTAAGGAAAATGTTAAGGAAAACTTCATTTATTCCTATATTTTCTAGTTTTTTAAATAGGAATGGATGTTATATTTTGTCAAAGGGTTTTTTTCAGCATCTATTGCTAACCATATAATTTCTGTTGGTATTGTTATTGATATGTTCAATTATGTTGAATGTTTTCTTAATATTGAACCATCTCTGCCTACCTGGTATAAATCCTACCTGATCATGGTATATTATGCTAGTAATAACTTGTTTTGCTAAAATTTTATATAAGATTTTTTTCCATCAATGTTCATTAGGGAGGTTGGTCTATAATTTTCTTTGTCTGTTTAATAGGTATTAGCACCATATTGGTGTCATAAAAGGAACTTGATAGAACCCTTTTTGTACTATTTTTAAAAATATTTTATATAGGATTGGAATTAATTATTCCACAAATGTTGGTAGAATTCATTTGTAAATCCATCTTTTTTTTTTTTTTTTTTTTAGTTTTTGCAAGGCAACAGGGTTAAGTGGCTTGCCCAAAGCCACATGGCTAGGTAATTATTAAATGTCTGAGGCTGGATTTGAACTCGGGTACTCTTGACTCCAAGGCCTGTGCTCTATCCACTGTGCCACCTAGCTGCCCCTGGAAGCTTTTTCTTAGGGACTTATTGATGATTTCTCCAATTTCTTTTTCTGAAATTGGGTTATTTAAATATTTTATTTACTTCTTTGTTATTCTATGTAGTTTGTATTTTTGTAGCTGCTGAAGCATAATCTATTTATTCCAATCTTTTACCTTTACCCTGGGTGTATCTTTCTGCTTCAAATGTGTGTCTTGTGAACAACATATTGTAGGATTCTGTTTTTTAATCCATTCTGCTATCTGCTTCTATTTTATGGGAGAATTCACCCCATTGACATTTAAGTTAAGACTACTAATTATGTATTTACTCATGCTATCTTTCCCATTTATACTTGTCTCTTTCCTTTCCTCTTATACTCCTCACTAATGTTTTGTTCCCTTTCCCCTTTAACTTTTCTTTTAAATTTTAACTTTACTTTTACTTTTATCTTTGTTTTCCCTTTTATCAGTCCCTTTCCCCCCTTTCTTTCCCTTTCCCCCCTACTTCCTTATAGTATAGGATAGATTATTAAACCCAACTGAGAAGGTATGTTATTCCCTCTCTGGATCAAATCTATTGAGAGTAGGATTTACTCAGATTTCAACCCTCCCTACTCTCCCCGTATTATAACAGACTTTGTGCCTCTTCAGCTGGTGTTATTTATCCACTAATGCCTGTCTTCTAGTATAGTCCTTTTTATGTCTTTATTGATTTCATCCTATTTTGTACCTACAACCTTTTTGTCAAAATATATTCTTTTTCTCTGCACTGCTTGATTGACTGATAAGCAGCATTGGCTCATATTCACTAAGTATACTCCATTCTTCTATTCCATTAAAAATACACTTCTCAAGAATCATAAATCACACCAAATTATAATTGATTTATACCATACCCTCTTTTCAGGTACTCTCCATGGATACATAATACTCATCAGGCAAAGCACAATATCTCTCTTCCAAACACAAAGCAAAATCACTTCATGACTTCTTTCAAATCCTTCTAAGTTCACTCTCTTCTTTTGTCTCAAAAGTACTCCACTCTTGGACCTTCATCTCTCCAGCTATAGCATTATAACCCTTGCTTACTTATGTATTAAGACAAGATCAATTCCTAATTTAATTATGTCCAACCCTTCTAAGTAGGCTCCCTCTGTCCCAATTTATACAAATCTCCTTAAATAAAGTATCTAGTAAAGACACTTAGTGATTTAATCATGTATAGAGCCTCTAATCTCTCTCTGTCTGTATATGAAATTCCACCTTCAAATTCAACATCTCATTCATATCTATATCCTTTAAATATAACACCTTTAACTCTCTTAAGAAAAATAAATAGGGATATATACAATTTAATGTTCTTGACTAGCATCCCCCCCCCCCATATATCTCTTGAATCTTGTCTTTGAAGATTAAATTTTCTCTTTACTTCTGGTCTTTTCATTAGAAAAATTTGAATTTCACTGAAAATTCTTTTTTTAAAATTTTATGTTTTTTAGTTTTTGCAAGGCAATGGAGTTAGTTAAGTGTCTTGCCTAAGGCCACACAGCTAGGTAATTATTGAGTGTCTGAATTTGAACTCAGGTACTTCTGACTCCAGGGCCAGTGCTCTATCCACTGTGCCACCTAACTGCCCCAGGGTAGTAAATTCTTAGTTGTAATCCAATGTCCTTTTACCCTCCAAAACACCATATTCTAGGTCCTCTGATCCTTTAATCTTGAACTTGATAAGTCCTGTGTAATTCTGATTGTATTTCTTTTATATTTAAATTGATTCTTTTCGGTGGCTTTGCAGTATTTTTTTCCTTTAGATGAGAGTTCTGGAATTTGACTGTGATATTCCTTGGTGTTTTTTTTTTCTGTATATGTTCTGAGTATTCTTTCAAGTATTATTTTGTCTTCTTGATTTAGCGTATTAGGACATTTTTCCATGATAATTTCCTGAGCGATAATTTACAGGCTCTTTAAAATTTTTTTATATATTTAAGGCAATGAGGTTAGCCCAAGACCCCTCAGCTAGGCTATTATTAAATGTCTGAGGCTGGATTTGAACTCATGTCCTCCTGACTCCAGAGTCAGTGCTTTGTCCACTGCACCACCTACCTGCTCCCTACAGGCTCTTTTTTGATCTAGGCTTTTGGGTAGACCAGTAATTTCAAAACTTATCTTTTCTAGATCTATTTTCTTTGTTGTTTGTTTTTCCTAAAAGGTAGTTTACATTTCCTTCAATTTTTTTAGCCTTTTGGTTTTGTTTGATGGAATATTGGTATCACATAGATTCATTAGTTTTGATTTGTCCAAATCTAATCTTTTTAAAATTCTGATATTTATTTTAATTGAAATATTTAAATGCTTTATATTTCAGTTATTATTTTTGCTAGTTTTTTGCATTTATTTACTTTGTATTATTGTTATTCCCTTGCTATTTTTGTCAGTATTTTGGTTTATTTATTTTATAGATTACAAAATCTTGTTGTGAAATTAATCATAACCCCCCCCTCACCCCCCCAAAGATAGAAAAACACTAAGAATAGTGAGAAAGGAAAAAAGTGTATTTCAGTCTGTGTTCAGATTCCAATGGCTCTCTGTCTCTGGAATGAGTTGCCTTCTTTATCATAAGTCCACCAGAGAAGTTTTCCCACAGTTGCTATTACTAGCTATATTTCCCTCCATTCTATTCCTTCCCTTTCTCATTTATTCTATTCTCTCTCTCTCTTTCACCCTGTCCCTGCCCAGAAGTGTGTTGTATTTGAGTAACCTATTCCAGGATCTTCCCTCTCTTCTCTTACCTATTCCTTCCTCTCCTCTTGTCCTCCCCTTATCCCAATTCTGTCCTCTCATTTTTGTCTAGTGTAAGATAGAGTAAGATAGATTTCTATACGTGTATGTGTATGTTTTTTCCTCTCTGAGCCATTTCTAATGAGAATGAAGGCTCACTCATTCCCCCCTTATCTCCCCCCATTCCACCCCATTGCAAAAGCTTTTTCTTGACTGTTTCATGTGAAATATCTTAGCCCATTCTAACTCTCCTTTCCCTTCCTCCAGGTACTTTCCTTTATCACCCATTGATTCCATCTTTATACTATATTATACCATTATATTCAATTCCCTTCTGTGCCTTATAACTGCTCAGGAATACATATAGTTCAACATTATTAAGTTTCTCATAACCAGTCCTTCTCATTCACCCCTTCTATGCTTCACCTGAGTCCTGTACTTGGAGATCAAACTTTCTGTTCAGCTCTGGTTGTTTCAACAGGAAAGTCTGAAAGTCCCCTGTTTCATTGAAAGTCCATTTTTTCCTGTGAAAGAGGATGTTCAGTTTTGCTGGGTAGTTGATTCTTGGTTGTAAACCAAGATCTTTTGTCTTCCAAAGTATCATATTCTAAGTCCTATGAGCCCTTAATGTAGACACTGCCAAATCCTGTGTAATGCTGACTATAGAGCCACAGTAGTTGAATTGTTTGTTTCTGGCAGGTTTTCAGTAGTTTCCTCTTTGACTTGGGAGTTTTGGAATTTGATTATTATATTCCTGGGAGTTTTTCTTTTGGGATCTCTTTCAAGAGGTTATTGACAAATTCTCTCAATTTCTATTTTTGCCCTCTGATTTTAGTATCTCAGGGTAATTTTGCTACATTTTTTGAAAAATGATGTCTATGTTCTTTTCCTGGTCATGACTTTCAGTAGCCCAATAATTTTTAAATTATCTTTTCTGAATCTGTTTTCAGGGTCAGTTGCTTTTCCAATGAACTATTTCACATTTTCTTCTAATTTTTGGTTCTTTGGCATTGTTTTATTGTTTCTTGATTTCTTGCAAAGTTATCATCTTCCTTTAGTTCCATTCTACATTTGAAGGAGTTATTTTTTCAGAGAGCTTTTTTTATGTCTTTTTTCAGCTGGCCAATTCTGCTTTTTAAGGCATTCTTCTCCTCATTTGGATTGTTTTTTTTTTCCATTTGGCCTGAACTGATTTTTAATATGTTATTTTCTTCAGTATTTTTTTTTATTTCTTTCACCAAGCTGCAGACTTGGTTTTCATGATTTATCTGCATTGCTCTCATTTCCCTTCCCAATTTTTCTTCTACCTCCCTTGTTTGCTTTCAAGATCTTTTTTTAGCTCTTCTATTGCCTCAGCCCATTTCTCATTTTTCTTGGAGGATTTGTATACAGAAGCTTGGAATTTGTCATCTTCTGAGTATATGTTTTGATCCTCCATGGGACCATGATCAGATTCTTCTTTTTCTGTTGTTTGCTCATTTACTCAGCCTATGACTGATTTACCACACTTCCAAGGCTTTGGGAGGTTTTTAGGGACACCCCACAGGGACTTTAATTTCTCCAAGATCTTATGAGAAACTCTGACTACTCTCTTGCCTGTGCTCTGGTCTGTGGATGACCACAGGCCCTCCCCTCTGCCCTGTAGCTGTGAGGAGGGTCCCTGCTCTGCTATAATAGTATGGGCCCCAGACTGTGACCTGTATCTGAGTGTAGGCAAACAGCAGAGTCCTGTCCCAGGGAAACCAGAGAGAGAGAGAGAGAGAGAGAGAGAGACCTACCTATGCAGTCTCTCCCCAACTTCTTACTGTCTGTGGGCTGTGCACTCTGGAAGTGCTGGATGGCTCCACTAATTTTTGCTGCAGGTTCTCACTATAGGGCTGCTCTGAGGCTGATGCTCCCTGCTTACTCTGGTACCACAGTGTTCTCTCCCTGCCCCTTCAAGCTGTCCCCAGTGATCCCTAGGACAAGAGGTTTGGAAACTTCACCCTCTGCCATGGATCCAGGTACCCCATTAGCTGTTCCTGGAAAGTTGGAGCTTGTTTTCCTCTGACCCAGCTGTGCTGCGGTGTGACTTCTCTGTGGCTCTTCATAACCCTGGTCGGGGTAAAACAGACTTTCCCTGTGGAACTTCTAAGTTATCTTGGACTGGGAAATTGTATCACTTAATTTTTCTGTGGGTTCTGCCCCTCTAAATTTTGGCTAGAGTCATAATTTGATGGCTTTTGGAGTTTTTTTGGGGAAACGAGTTTCCAGAAATTCCTGCCTTCATGCTCTCATCTTGGCTCCACCCTTGAATCAAATCTTTAGGGTTTTATTTTCTTTATTTAGATTTTTGTGTTTCTTTTTCCAGTTGGTTAATTTTACTTTTAAATTAGTTGTTTTCATTTTCCAATGGGTTAATTTTATATTTTGAATAGTTGCATTCCCTTTCCAGTTGTTTGATTTGACATTTAAATGAGTTACATTCCTTTTCCAGTTGATTGATTTTGCATTTTGATGATTTGCATTCTTTTTCTAATTGGTTATTTTTACTTTTAAAGGAGTTGATTTCTTTAATCAATTTTTCATATTTTTCTTACATGATTCTCATTTCTTTTTTCATTTTTCTTTCACCTCTCTTTTTTTTTTAGTTTTTAAAATCTTTTTTTAAGTTCTTCCATGAAGTTTTAGATTTGGGTCCAATTCATAAACTCCTCTGATACTTCTCATTTAAGTAATTTATCACTGCTTTTTTTTCTTCTGAGATACTATTTTTATCATCTCTATCTAAATAGTAGCTTTCTATGGGAAATGTTTTTTTTTTGGGGGGGGGGAGTATGCTCGTTTTCATAATTGAGCTCTCCATCTGGGGTATAGAGAGTATAGTCCTGAGTTTTTTGTGTATTGCTGACCAAGGTGTTGGTAACAGTACAAAAATATTCTTTTACCTTCATATCTCACACTTTGTTTATCCTTTCCTCAATTGTTTAAGAGATTATCTATACCATTCTCTTAGATTCTAATTCTTACTTTTTCATTCCAACTTTTACTCTATCTTCAGAATAAAGAATTTTGTTTTGCTTGTAGCTTCTCCTTCCTAGGCTTTATCCTTTCTCTTAATATTTCCAATCCATGCTTTATCTTCTTCTTTCTTTTTTTTTTTAGGTTTTTTGCAAGGCAATGGGGCTAAGTGGCTTGCCCAAGGCCACACAGCTAGAAAATTAATAAATGTCTGAGGCCAAACTTGAACTCAGGTACTCCTGACTCCAGGGCTGGTGCTCTATCCACTGTACCACCTAGCCACCCCTATTTTCTTCTTGAGTTTGATGAATTTCTCAACTGAAGTCTGTATGTGCATATATATGTTTGTTCAATGATCACTTTTTCCCTTCAGATTAGAATGATAATCATTCAATACTTAATTCTTCCAGACTTGTTTGGATACTCATCTTATCTTTGAACTCCAATTATAAGAAATATGAAGCCCTATTCCCTGTTACTTTCTGTTGTATGCTAATATATTTGTTTTATACTAGTGTATTAGTTTTTATGTTCCCTTATTCTTCCCCTCTTAAAAAACTTAGAACAACAATTATCTATTCCCATGACCTCTTTTTTATATGACTCTTTTAATATTCTCTGAAGACATTAAAATTCTGAAGGAACAATTATTTCTTTTTCCATTATTGGAATGTTAGCACTGCATCATCAGCTTTATAGTTGCTTTAGCTATTGTCTCATTGTTTCCTCAGGAGCCTAGGTGGGAGTAACATCTGATAACCATGACGTGCCCTTATTCTTTGGTCTGGAGTGCACACCAGATGATCTGGAGGCCAAGAGCTGTGTGGAAGCCCTCCACCTTCAGCAAGAGTCTTAGTACAGGACAATTCAAAGAGGAAAACTACTATCGTCATTCAAAATCCTTTCCTTTCTCTCCCCTGAGGACTTGTATTAAGGTAATTTCAGAATAAGGATAACTATCTTCCCCATTATCTTCACCTAGAGTAAAATAATTGTTAGTGGAGTAGAACAACAAGAGCAGGGTTTGATTCCTTCATCCTTAAATCAACCTCTGGAGATGAACATTTGAATCTTCTATTCTCATTTCCTCATTTTTTATTTTTTGCCTCATTTAGCAATTTTCTTATTGGTACTGTGATTGTATAGTTGTTATCTATACTTGGAAGAATTCAGGTTACATTTATGTGCGCTTTATACATTTTATCTTTGCAACAATTTACCAAATGGAAGACAAAGAATAATAAAAATGAAATGACTTCTGGTTATTTTCTCTCAATCTCTTCTTTTTATGTAGAAAACCAGAATATTAAAAAAATCCAAAATTTTAAAGTTGTTATTAGAAGTAAGCTGGAATTTAGATTTCAGAGATTCATTTTTTATATCTATGAAATGAAGAGGATTAAAAATATAATCAATAAAATCTCTTCCAGATTTCAAGTCATTTACCATTAAGAATAGGGGAAATGTTGACATATTAGAATTTATTTTTTAAAAGACATCAGACAACTAAAAACCAACTAATAAAATCATACTAGGTGTCAGATACTCTGATAAGTATTGAAAATACAAAAATTGGAATTCTAGTGAATGGGGCTGTGGTTCTTCTTACTTTCCTATGAGCCTGAGCAGTTGAAAAGTAGAATTCACTCAGATTTTTAAATAAATCTTTTAATTTATTAACAGAATTATAACTGAACTCTTCATTCATATGAATTGCTTTCATAATCATAGCCATACCTTTTTGAGCCCTAAAAGAGTAGTGGTAGGCAGTTACTGGATATAAATTAAATGAGTATAAACATTCCATAATCTTCTCAAAATTATTGTCTTTATATTGAGAAAAAAATTAGGAAAATTTAAAACCATGTTTTGTGATTTTCTTCTTACTTTGAATATTTTATCTAGTTTGGGGTGCCTAATTTTAGAAGTGGCATTGACAAGATATAAGGTATTCAGTAAAAGGGAACTAATGTGCCTATCTATCTGTCTGTCTGTTTAATCTGTATATCCACATAATATATATATATATATATATATATATATATATATATATACACACATACATACATACATATATAATTGGTGGAAGTAATAGAGGAGAATTGGGTGGTGAAAGAAAGGGAAAATAATAGGTATATTCAGATTTTTGAAGGTTTGTTATAGGGAAAAGGATCAGAGTTATGAATTGAATTTCAGAAATTAGAGCAAGTGGGGATTTCCTGTACACACTTAAAGAGTAATTGTGTGTGGGGAGGAAGGAGAGGTCTCAGTTTTCATTTTGGACAGATCTCTGCCCCATCTTGTCTATAAGAGAATTTTCAAGTTTTGAAGGGCAGGGAGGGTAATGGACTTCTTACTACTCCAAAGATAAATGGGCATAGATTCACCATGTTTTGGATCTTGAATAGCCCAGAAATGGGAGAAAAGGACTTATAAGAAACACAAAAATCTGAGATGACCTTTTGTTTCATGTTTCTTTAGGCTTGAGTTCAGATTTCTCTGGAGAGTATGGGAGAGTATGTCACAGATTTTGAGGTGGATATGTTGTGCCAATTATCCTTAGCAAATACTACTTTCTGAAAACTACTTGAAATTGTCTAAATAAATAGATTTCTTTTTTTAGTTTTTGCAAGGCAATGGGGTTAAGTGGCTTGCCCAAAGCTACACAGCTAGGTAATTATTAAGTGTCTGAGGCCAGATTTGAACTCAAGTACTCCTGACTCCAGGGCTGGTGCTCTATCCACTGCACCACCTAGCTGCCCCCTAAATTGATTTTCAACTGATAATCTTGAGGGACAAGAATATCAATGGGTGCTTGAACTGCTAGTATTAGAGAATCAGCTTTGCTTTCTTAGTTTCCCCTAGGAGTATGTAGCTAATCAAACTTTGAAAATCTGAAAGGGACTGGGAGTTGTAATAAGGATTCTGAGAGTTTATAATCACATATAGAAAGGGAAACTCTGGTCCAGAATCGTTAAATGAGTTTTCCAAGATCATGCCAACAGATCTTTGAATTCAGGTCCTCTCACTTGAAATCCAGTCATTTCATGTCACTATGAATGATGCTTTGTAGTTCATTCCCATGATTTTACATTTTAATAGGATGTTTCTTTGGTACCCAGAGTTATGAACAGAAGTAGAATGGGCATCTGCATAATTGCATGTCCCTTTAAGTGAACATGTCTCATTGCACAACAAATGATTCTAATTTTAAAGTCACCAGAGGCTAATAGAGCTTGTAGTTGGCTAATTAAGGGTTCAATTATTTTGCATGGAAATAGGATATTAAAAAAAGGCAATATGCCCTTGTAAAGTCTGGTCTTTAACACAACTTCTTGAGTGTAGAAAACATTGGGGAAAAAAGGATTCATGTGAGGGATAGTGACAAATATTCAGAAATGATGGTGATGGTGATGGAATAATTCTAATAACAGTAGCTCTACTTCAAAAGGTGAAAATGAATTCTTACATTAAAAGTTATAACAATATTTTGTTTGGATTTTGGACCATTAAGGAGGACCTAGTTGCTGAAGTTGAATTGATAAGAAAGTTGGATTGATGTGACCAATCTATCTTAGATTACATGACAGATGGCGAGGGAAAAAAACCTCATAGGCATTACTTCTTGATTTGGGGTGAATTAGGTTTCAAAGCATAAATAGAAAGAATGTGCAGTATCCCATGATTCAATATTTCTTTTTAAAAATAAGATGTTTTATATATATATATATATATATTTTTTTTAAATTATCATATTTTCTCTAAGGATTTTTTCCCCCTTCTGAGAGTCATACCATATAGTAGCATTTTTAAAACAAAAGACAAAAAGAAAAAAACCCATAATTGATCACTATATTGAAAATGGGAAAATATATGGAACATACAATACTTGTGAACCTTTTGCTTCTGCAAACTG
The DNA here is from genome assembly GCF_037893015.1 of Macrotis lagotis. Classification (NCBI taxonomy): domain Eukaryota; kingdom Metazoa; phylum Chordata; class Mammalia; order Peramelemorphia; family Peramelidae; genus Macrotis; species Macrotis lagotis. The sequence goes on from NC_133662.1 coordinate 78,595,146, forward strand.
GGTACATGTGTCTTCTCATATCTTTTCAAATCAACTTATTCTGCAAAATTTTGTAAAATTTACTTCTGATTTTTTATTATTCTTCCCATTTACATTATTATAATCACTGTATATTTTGTTTTCTTAACTTGGTTAACTTCATTCTGTAACAGTTCATGGAGATCATTCCATGCTTCTCTGTATTCATCATATTTGTTATTACTTCCTAGCACAGCATTTTTTCACTACATCCACTACATTGTTTAGCCACTCCCCAATTGATGGACATCTATTTTGTTTTTAATTCTTTGCCATCATAAAAAGTGCATATAAGAACTCTTTTCTATTAATGGCCTCCTTGGGGTTTAAGCCTAGTAATAAAATATCTAGGTTTACAGGTATAAACATGTAAATAACTTTATTTGCATAAATTTAAACTATTTTCCACATGGTTGTACTGATTCATAGTTTCATCAACAAAACACCTAGGTACCCATTTTATCACAACCTATCCAAAAATATTTTCATATTTTCTTGTCATATTTGCTAATTTGGGTGGTATGAAGTAAAATCTCAGGGTTGTTTTGATTTGTATTTTTCAATTATTAGTACAATGAAGATTACTTTCATGTAGTTATGAATAGTTCTGAGATTTGTTTGTTCAAATACAGTGACCACTTATTGAAATATGAATTTAGGCCTGATATTTATCTTTTAGTTATTTAAAAGGGGATTTTTCTTTATGCTATTTCTTTATATCATTGTCTCTTATTTTGTTAATATTATATAGAGATTCTATGATTTTTGAAAGTTTATTTTATAATCTGCAACTATGCTAAAGCTACTGTCTCAATTTTGAGACAATGTTTATGAATCATAAGTAAACCATAATAGCAGTAGCAAAGAAGTCTTATTTCCTCTTAACCTGTGTCTGTGTCTTGAACATCTTCCTTTTGCCTTACTGCTTTTGCTGTCATTTCCAGAATTATATTAAATATCAGTAGGGAGGGTGAGCATCTTTGTTTTACTCCTATATTAATTGGGACAGGGTCTATTCTTTACCTTTTACAAATTTGTTTTTTTGTTTTAGTTAAAAACTTTTTGTGATATTAAAAAAACTATCATTCTTGTCTATACTGTGTATATTTTGTATATTTTTAATTATAAATAAAATTGTACTTTGTCAAAACTTTCCTTTGAACTATTGAAATAATCATGTGCTTTTAGACATTTTTATTTTAGTTTTAAAATAATTAATTTCATTGGTTGTTTCTCTAATATTTGCATCCTTGGTATAAATTCAACTTGGTCATATTTCTGTGGCTTGACAGGGCTTTATTAAAATTTTTTAAAAGTCAATGTTTATTAATTATATTAATTGAGAAAGCTCCTATTGTGCTTCATTACTGCCTGTTTTCACTATTGATATAAGTATAACATAAAAAGAAATCTGTGGTACTTTTTTTCCTTAATTTTTTTAGAATAATTTGTATTGTATTTGTATTAATAGGACTTAAGAAGTTTGGTAGATTTCTCCTGTGAATCCAACACAACTAAAGATTTTTCTCTTTGCAATTTCCTTTGTGGCTAGATGGATCTATTTCCTTTTTTGACATTGGGTCTTCTAAAATTTATATTTCTTCTATTAGTTTAAGTATTTTATATTTTGATAGTATTACCTGATTATTTTTTTGTTAACAGACAGCTGGATATAGTAGGTACTGATTATATGTTTTATTTTTCCTACTTTTATTAAAATTTCATATTGATCATTTACTATTTTGTAAATTTGCTTTTTTCCCCCCCTCTTAAATCAATTAGTTTAAGGACTATCTTTTTTAGTCTCTTCAAGCAACTAGTTTTTAATTTTATTATAATTTCTATAGATTATTTTGGTTTCCATTCTTTTGTTCCTCCTCCAATTTTTAATATTTCTTCTTTTGCTCCAATTCTGTTTATTTATTTGCTTTTTTCTAATTAAAAAAATGTATATTCAGTTCATTAATCCTCCTAGCCCACTTATTTTGTTAATGTATGGTTGCACCAATATGATATTTCTACCTGAGAACTGCTTTACATGTGTTCCAGAAATTTTGGGATGTTGTTTTATCACTATAATTTTCTTTCATTATTTCTATTCATTATTTCTACGACTTGTTATTTGACCCACTTCTTATTAGGATTTTTGTTATTAAATCTTCCTTTTGAGTTTATGTCACTTGTGTTCCCTGAACTGATTAATATTTTTCTGCTTTATGGGTTTTAAAGGAAATTGATTAGCAATTTATATAGTTTTGTTTTTCCTTTTTGTTTATGTAACAGTGACTACCATGGTGCACACTGTCCAAAAACCAAAGATGTTACATTTCACCCTATCCTTAGGTCTAGTCTCTGCTACTGTCTCCAACTCTCACTGATGGCACTCTTCCAGTTTTAGGGAATCTCCTCACTCCAGTTGCATTTGACTACTTGACATTCTAATTAGTTTTTATAAAGTATTATTTATTTTAAATCTATAACAAGAGCAAATATACAAATCTTTCCTCTAACACCAGGGAGTATAATGTCCATCTCCCCTTCCCACCTCAGACTTTGGGGAGAGGAAGGCAGGTTCAAACCTAGCTCAGCTGCCAAATGGAACAGTCCCACCAAGTTCTCAGGTGGTCTGACTTCTTAGGGCTTCCCAATTCGTCTGGCTAACTGGAATCCTGCTTGCAGAACTTCAAAGGACAAATAAAGGAATCCAAAACAAAATGCAACTACCATTTCTTGGTTCATAGGTTAAAGGGGGGGGGGAAGAAAGGGATATGATCATGCTTTCACCATTGTAGATGTCAGATAATAGATCTATTAATCCTAAATGAAGAGGAATGTTCCAAGTAGGAGAGAAGAAAGAAACACACTTTATTTTTACACCCTCTTTTGGACCATTAAGGAGGACCTAGTTGCTGTAGTTGAATTGATAAGAAACTTGGATTGATGTGCCCAATCTATCTTAGATTACATGACAGATGGCGAGGAAAAAAACCCCATAGGCATTACTTCTTGATTTGGGGTGAATTAGGTTTCAAAGCATAAATAGAATGTACAGTATCCTATGATTGAATATTTCTTTTTTAAAAATAAGATGTTATCTATCTATCTATCTATCTATCTATCTATCTATCTATCTATCTATAGGTTTTTAAAAATTATCATATTTACACCCTCTCTCTTTTCTCCAACAAAGTGGAGTGAAATGCCTCAGAAGTAATCCTTTTCACAGTGCATATCGAATGACTACTTGTAAATGATTATCTGGTTGGATTAGATGGCTTTTGAGTTCTCTTCTAATTCCAAAATTCTATGATTTTGTAGAATGGGTAAAATGATTTTCCCAAAATAATGGTTTGATCATGACACATCCTTGCTCAAGAATCATTATTGGTCCACTATTGCCATAAAAAAATAAATTGATCAACCTGGCAAGTAAAGTCCTTCACAAACTGGCATTATTTTATATTTTCAGATCTTTCTCCCCATTATTATCAGTTTCATAGTTTTAATCATCTGAATTTTCCTATTTCCATAGTCGAAGTCCTCTTTCTTCCAAGTTTCCTTTACCTCCTCATGTTAGAATCTCTTGACTTTAAGGCCCAGTTCACATGTTAGCTCCCTTGGGAAGGCTTTCTCATTATTTTCTTTTGTTGTTAGTGCTCTCTTACATTGAATTAGTTTAATTTATTTAGTTGCAAGTTATTTCTTTTATTTCTTATTATTTTGTTTATTATGAGACTCATTGTGTAGAGTTTTGAATCTGGAATCAGGAAATCTTGAGTTTAAATTCAGCCTCAGGCATTCCTAGCTGTATGACTTTAGATAAGTCACTTAACTTCTGATTGCCCGTGGATCCATGAATCCACTGGAGAAGGAATTGGGAAACGATTACAGTATATTTGCCAAGAAAATCGCAGATGAGATCATGAAGGCTGGGTTTGACTAAAATGACTGAACAATAATAACAACTTATTTGTTTAATTGTATGTTTACTTATTCGCTAGATCATACCTCAATAATTATGAATTCCTTGAAGACAATGACCATTTAAAAAAAATTTGCCATCATATCCCCTGATCCTGATTCTGGTGATTTACAGAATGGAATTGATGTAAACTCCTTGTAGATAGAGAGTTCAATTTTTCTATTTTAGTTTTCTTTGCTCAGACACTAAGTGTACAGTGTCTTGGCATGATAAAAAAAAACTTAATAAATGTTTGACACTGTGATAAAGTAAGAAAGAATATTGGCCTAGGTGTCAGAAAGTCTGGTTTCAGGTTCTAACTCATACTTACTGGCTGTATTGACCCTGGGTAGGTCATTTAGTCTCTCAGTGCCCCAGGTAACCAAGGCTATAAATTGTACCTCAGGAGTTCATATACATTTAAAAAAGAGTTATATCTTAGAGGTAGTCTCACATCCAAAGCTTCTTCCAAAAAAGAGTATAAAGTTACTCAATATACAATATAAATCAAATTAAGGACAGGTAGTTTAATCCTACACACAAAAGAGGAATACTAAAATGAGACTAATAGGGTGCAATTAATGGAATGATGTAAACAATTCAGTAAAATAACCTATTTGATGGGGCAGCTAGGTGGCACAGTGGATAAAGCACTGACCCTGGAGTCAGGAGTACCTGGGTTCAAATCTGACCTCAGACACTTAATAATGTGTGGCCTTGGGCAAGCCACTTAACCCCATTGCCTTGCAAAAAAAAATAACCTATTTGTACTATTTTTTTTTTTTTTTGGCAAGGCAATGGGGTTAAGTGGTTTGCCCAAGGCCACACAGTTAGATAATTAGTAAGTGTCTGAGGTCAGATTTGAACTCAGGTACTCCTGACTCTAGGGCTGGTGATCTATCCACTGTGCCACCTAGTTGCCCCCCCCATTTGTACTATTAATCTATTATTTATTATCAATCTATTATTATTATCAATTAACCTCTAATTACTATTATAATCTACTGGAAGGCTAATACTGAAAACTCTTCAAAACATAAATCAGTTTGAAAAATTGCTAATTAGGCATTTTATATTGCCCCTTATTTCTGTGTTGTCTAAATAAAAAATGTCATATACTTCCTGTAAAAATAGCCGGGTATAAGGGGTGACTAGGTGGCTCAGTGGATAGAGCACCGGCCTTGGAGGCAGGAGTACCTGAGTTCAAATCAGACCTCAGACACTTAATAATTACCTAGATGTGTGGCCTTAGGCAAGCCATTTAACCCCATTTCCTTGCAAAAAAAAATAGCCAGGTATGAGCTAATTCTTTTTTCAGGAGTTGTCTGATATAAAAGATTCCCTTGACTCTAGTCAGTTTTTAATAGGCATCAAGATTTCCAAACCTCATAACTCATAATTATACTACCAAGCTTAGACATGGAATAATACCTCACCTGGGAAAGAAAATACAAAACAGAACAGGAAACTGGTGGTCCAAACACCAACTTATCTAGTGGAGTGAATGTGCAGGAGTAATGGAAAGAGGAAAGAGCATAGACCAGTCCCTCATTTCCCACTGAGGGAAAATCTGGGAAGAAAACACAAAGTAACAGAAGCCGAGATAGAAGCTTTTAACTGACCCTGACCTTACAGCCCTCCATAGGTAAGGACTTTCTACATCATAGCAAAACACCAATTCCTTTAGGCATGATATCATCATCACATTGTTACATAGAAAGTATTTAATAACTGTTTTTAGAGTGACTGACTAGATGCCTGGAACAGTTCTCAAGGCACTCATATACCAGGGAGGACAACTCCATGTGTGCTTTGTGGGATGGCTCTTGCTAAATTCTATTTTGTGCTTCTATCTCTTTGAATTGATGACACAGTGGATAGAGCACTAGCCCTGGAATGAGGAGAATCTGAGTTCAAATCCAGCCTCAGACACTTGACTCTTACTAGCTGTGTGTCCTTGGGCATGTTACCTAATCCTGACTGCCTTGCATCCAGGGTCATCTCTAGTACCTGATTCCTATCTGTCCACTGGACCCAGATGACTCTGGAGGAGAAAGTGAGGCTGGTGACTTAGCACAGTATCCCCTCACTCAAATACAATTCACATGCTTGACAAGGCATCCCCTCCCTTATGTCATCTTCTTTGAGAAGGGAGGACAAATAGCAACAATTTGCCCTCTATTAATTGCTATATTTGACAAGTAATCCATTTTCCTCTGATATATCATGAGGAGCTTATCAGCATTTTATCTTTTATTTTTAAAGTCATTTTCAAATCAGGGCACAGTTTTAGTTGCTGGGAAGGGAGGGAGAAGAAAGGGAGAATGAGGAAGTGGAGAGAGAAAGGGCAAAGGGAGAAGAGGGAGTAAGGGGCAAGGGGAAGGGGGGGAATGAGGAAGAGGGAGTGGAAAGAGGGAAATAAATGAAACAGAAAAAAGAAAGCAAATAGAAAAGAAAGGAAACAGATCTTGCTGTCAAGGAACCCAATATTACTATAATATTTACCTAATAAATAATGGTTGTTTATTTAATTCACTGAGGAGAGGAGCATAACAAACACAAAATAATATCCCTTGACTAAATTTTCCCTTGACATAGTTTACATACTTGATACAGTTTACATATTTAATAGCACAGAATGTTCTATCATTGCATAAATGCTACTGAGTGGTAAGATTCATACTTAATATTTAGAATAGTAGTCTTTTGGAGATTATCTTGTCTAACCAATTCAGTTTAAAAAAAAGAAACTACTGGTGTAGAGGAGTAGTTTAACTTTTCTAAAGCCATGCAGTAAATTAGAGAATCATGGAAAAGTATACAGTATGGACTTTAGAATCAGAAGACCTGAACTGAAGTTGCTAGTGATTTACTAGTTGTGTCATCATGGAGATGTCATAAACTATCTGAGCCTTAGTTTCTTCACTTGTCAAATAAAGGGTTGAATTAGTTTCCTTATAGCTTCAAATTCCATCCTCTTTTGGTTTGGAATGGTATACAATTCAAGTCTTTCCATGTCCAACCCAGTGGAGTGATTTTCTCATATACTACATCACCTTGAGCATTATCATTTTCCTGTTCTAGTCTTTGATGACACAGACGAAAGTGATATCACATTTCAATGTTGTTATAGCACGTATATATCTTTATATATAACTTGTGCAAAGGTTTATTTCTTTCATCCTGCACAGTTTTGAATGTCTAATCAGCATTGATTAGAATAATGTAAGAAAAAAGCCCAGAAAGGAGAAACAAAAGAGACTAACAATTTTGTGTGTAAATCAGATATCACTAAAAATAATGGCACAATAATAAATAATCTGAAAGGAGCTAAAAAAAATCAGAAAATGAAGCTTTCCTGTCCCCTTCAGCAAAGTTTGGCAATGTTTATATTATACTGCTTAGATGAGAAAGACATGTCTGTGCAGTAATGTTTAATTTGTGTTAATTCCAGGGTATGAGTTCCATATAGTTTATTTCTCTTGAGTGTTTTTATGACAATGGCTTGAACAGCACAAAAGATGGAGAAAACTGCATAATTTTCTTTTGAGAAATTTTGCATCAAACCTTCCATCACCAGGCTTAACATTCCATCATGTGTACAGTGCTAGAGATAAAACCTTGAATGCCAGCATTTGGGGTAGGTTTAGTTGACTAGGTTGGGATTGTTGGGAGAGAGGGTTTGCCTGGGGTGAGGAATGATTACTCCTGGATATGACTAAGGTGGAGAGAAGGCAGAGGTCATGAGATTGGGGAACTAGGACACCAGACCATTCAAAGGAACCCAGGGGAAAATAGTGAGTCAGATCCTAAACTTATTGGGGAGCAGGGAGAGTGACATCGTTTCATAAATTACAATAACAAAAATATATTACAGAATGAACCAAATGTTATGGCTGTTGAGTGAAAGGGGAAGAAGGAGACTTTGTAAATGATAGTGGGGAACAAGAATTATGTATGCCCATTCCTCCTCCTGATCCTATATTCCAGAAGAATGTTAGAGAAGAAGCCATCAGTCTTGAGGAGCATGCAAAAAATATGATGTCTTTCAGAGAAATCTGAGAAAAAACAGTAAATTGAAGGAATATTCTAGGAAGAAATCTAGGATAAAGGGAAGTTTATTGACAATGGAACTGAGCACAAGTAGAAAGGAGGACAAAGAAAGACCAGGAAAGGCGAAGACTAGGTCTGAATTTATTGTGTAAGGGAGAGGAAGGAGTCAATGACTGACACACAGAAGGCTGATACTGCCTTCACCAGTGAACTGTTAAGGAGTTTTAATGATGTCAGCACAGTGGAGAAAATCTGTCCTGAGTGGTTGGCAGCCCAGGTCAGTGACTGTCAGAAACTGATGGTGAAGGATGAATTGCCCCTTTTTAGATATTGGCACTCAGTTCAAAGCTTTACCTATTCTGTACTAGTTCTGGTCTGTAAAGTGACTTTGAAAGAGTAGAGAATGAGCTACCTTAGCCCCTAAGTATACTAAATCACTACTCTGTATTTTGAAAATGATTCAATATTTTGAAGTCAAAATCTCAATAGTTAATTTTTAAAAATCTACCTTAAAAAACACAAGTATTCTAATTGTCTGAAATCCATAGGAAAGTTTTACTTATACAATAAAAGCTAGCATTTATATTTTAAAAATATCATTTCATTTTGTCCTTGAAACAACCCTGGGAGGGAGATATTATTATTAACCTTATTTTAAGCAATGAGAAGACTGACACATAAGTAACTTGCTTAGGGTCATACTGCTATTAAGTATCTGAAGCCAAATTTGAACTCAGGTTTTCTACATATCTATTCCATATATTTTAGTAGCCTCTAAAAAAATATTCTGAAGCATTTTCATTTCATTTTATCTTACACAGAACTTGGAAATAGAAGACTTGGTTTGAGTCCCTTGCCATCACTCGCTAGTTATATCACATTGGAAAAGTAATGTAAACTTTCAAAAGATAAATTGTAAAATGGGCACATGCTAATTGCCTCAAAGGGTTAACTCCCTTAACTCTCAGCTATTTGGTGAGTGTATACAAATTTAGATTTTGAATTCTATATGATATATGATTTGACCTTGGTCTGGTGCTCTCTGACCAAAAGTTCTTTTAAAAGCATTTGGTTAGAATGGTCTCATCCATTAGTAGTTATATTATAAGATAATGACACTGAAGTTACTATCATGTTCTCCCTGTGTTTCTTAAATTCTCTTAGAAAAAGTCAATGAGGGCAGCTAGGTGGTGCAGTGAATAGAGCACGAACTCTGGAGTCAGGAGGACTTGAGTTCAAATCCAGACCAGATACTTAATAATTATCTAGTTCTGTGACCTTGGGCAAATCACTTAACCCCCCCCCCCCATTGACTTGCAAAAACAAAAAAAAGTCTATGGAAACTATACAAACTGAAGAGTGCAAAGGGCAAAAGGAAGAATGATGTAAAAAAGGGGGTCAACTTTACAAAATTTCAGTTTTATAAATGCAATGTAAATTTCTGAAGCATAATGGGATTTGTCAGCTACCTTCTATAGGCTTTCAGGTCTTTTTGAAAAGAAATGGATAAATTTGTTTTGAAAGCTGTACTCTAAAATTTCCAGGGAGAAAGTATCTCCTGAGCTCTTAGCACTAATGTTCTCTCACAATGCATAAATGCACTGCACGTTTCATATTTCTGGAATGAGAGAAAATAGGACCATTTTTTTTCAAATTCTTTATGGCATCATGCTTGAGAGAAGACAGTCAATTTTAATCATTAAGGGAAAATTAATGAAATTGTTAATGGAAAATGGAAGATTGCAGCTCTCAGCAATATTAGACAAGTGCTTTTAAACATTTTAAAAGTGAATTTTCCCCATAGGATCCCTTATGTCTAATTTCCAACTTGTCAGTGCCTTTAATTTATTCCAGCTGCTCTTTAATTAGTTGTCCTTTTTTTTTAAAGCTTTGCTTTGGGTATACAGATTGATTTAGCAAAATGTGCTTTGAATTGGTCCTCTAGATAAACCTAGGTTGTAATCCCAGTTTTAATCCTGTATAGTTATTTGACAATGAGGAGGTCACAATTTCTGGGTCTCAGTTTCCTCATCTATAAAATGATTAAAATGGACGAGTACAGAGTTATAAAATGAATTTAAGCATAAGAAAACTCGAAATATGACTAAGCAGGTAATATGCAATGAGTTACTCTTCTCTGCACTCTGGCTTTAGCTATTGTGTATGTCTAATTTTATTTGTATTGCAGATTGAAATCTTTCTGAGTCTTGCCCCTTGCCTCCATTCTCCCAATGCTGCAAGGGATCATCTTTACAAGATTCTATGGCACAGCTCCCCTGAAATAAGTTTGGGGGTGTGAGACCCCCACATGGGGAATTAAACAGGGTGTCACCTAGATTTGATAGCACTAAGCTATATAGAAAAGAAGGTTGCTGACATCCCTATGCAGTCTTTAGAGATTAGGAACAAAGTTCAAAAATAAATTTAATCTATTGCCTTTGAGGATAAAATACAAACTTCCTCCCTTCTTCTCCCCCCCCCCAATCTTTGTAAGGACTGTCTACCAATCCTGGAACACATTCTGTCCTTAGAATTCATAACTGTTTTTCAAAATTCTGCTCAGAAAATCTCCTTCACAAATTTTTCCCTGAAAGACTACTTCTCTTAACCAGCAATGCCTCTATATTAAAGTTACCTTGTGTTTATTTTATGAACATTTTGTATTTATGCATGCTGTTGTTCAGTTGCTTCAATCATGTCCAACTCTTTGTGACTCCCAACTAGATTTTTCTTGGCAAAGATACTAGAGCAATTTTCCATCAGCTCATTTTACAGTTGAGGATAATGAAGCAAATAGGCATAAGTGATCTGCTTAGAGTCACAGAACTAGTAAGTATCTGAGGCCAGATGTGAATTCAGATCTTTCTGATGCCAGTCCCGGGGCTATCTATTGATCACCTAACTGCCTCTGTGTGTGTGTGTGTGTGTGTGTGTGTGTGTGTGTGTGTGTGTGTTTGCGTATGTGTGTGTTTGCACATCTATATACATGTATATTTGCCTATACAATACACACCCACCACACATACATACATTTTAATGATGATTCAATGGAGATGTCTAGTCTTTGTTCACATCTCTGCTTGATTGACCATTTATGTCCAATACAGATATCAGGACATAAAAGCATCTTGTTACCTACTTTAAATGGACAGGGACAGATAATTGATTAATTTTACTCAACTTGTTCCTGCCTCTATACATCAATCATTCTTTATGTATCAGCCTTTGTTCTACTTTACTTCTCCAACCTTTAACATTTGTTTAGACATGTCATCAGTTTCCCTATTAGCAAATCTAACATCTGTCATAGGGACAGCCTTCATCATTCATTTGTATTATAGTTACTCAAATGTGGAGATCTTTGCTAAAGAAAATTAGAAAATGATTGGGTCAACCACAAATTCACATAGTCTACCCTAAGCTAGGCTCCTACTGTTGCACTATAATCATTTTATTTCCTGAATATTTGTGTCCTACTCTATTCATTCTCAGTCCTTTGCTATCAGGTTTGCAGCTTCACCACTCACTATCTTCTTTCTCTCTTTTGAAAATTCTTTCTCTCATTTCCCATATGTAGATGTCCCCAAAGTGAAGTAGCATCAAATCATGGAAAAAATATTAGTTCTCTAGTGAGACAGGAATGTCATTTCAAATCCTTTCCCTGATGCTTAGTAACACAATTTCTTTGGATCTCAGTTTCCTTATCTATATAGTGAGGTCTTTCAAATTCTGGATCTATGTTTCTATTCAAACAAGGTTCTGTTCTTGGAATATTTTTTCTTATCTTTTCAGTATCTTCTTTACTCATCTCACACATTTCTGTGACTTTAACAATTGGAGATATTTAGTGATTATCAAGTCTATGGTTTCAGTCTTGACTTCTTCCCAGAAAATAGACCCATCACTTTCACTTAGGTATCATGATATCATATAATGCTCTAAATTACTAAAACTAAAATCAACTTGTCCTCACAATTTGACTTTCATTCTAATTTTCGTACAGTTATTAATTATATGAGTTTCTTTCCAGTTACTTAAAACTGAGACTGCCTCTCCCTCAGCATCTCTACACATTTGCCAAATCCTGTGATTTTTATCAATAATGGTTTCTTCCTTTAAATTTCCACTATCATGTTCCATTTCAGATTCTCTTTATCTTTGAAATAACTTTCAAAAATCTTCTATCCAGTGTCATTGCCCCTGTATTTGCTCTTAACTCAACTGTTTTATACATTCCATCCATTGATTATATTCTTAAAGGTTTGCTCTGACCATGTTTTCCTATTGCTTGAATGCCTTTAATGAAAATGTCTTAAATATATCTTTCACTATTCTGTTATGTGTATTCTTTAATCTTGAATGGATTTCTTAATGATTCACTGAGCTCATCCAAGTTTTTCTTGAAAAGCATAGGCCTCTGCTTACATCATATTCTCTACATCAATTTGTTGAATGTTACCCGGATTTTGGCACCCAGCTCAGGAAAAATCCTTATCCTCCATAATTTAGTCAATCAAAAATATTTATGAAGCTCCAATAATAAGCCAAAAGGTGTGCTAAATTCTTGGGATACAATTACAAAGAATGAAACAGTATTGACTCACAATGCAAGGAGGGAGAGACAAAAACGAGAGGAAGAAGAGAGGGGAGAAGTAAGAAAAGAAGAAGAAAAGAGAAGAGGAAAGAAAAAGAGGAAAGGGAAGGGGATGAGATGAGATGGGAGAGGACAGGGGAGAATAAGGAGTTCTACTCCATAAATTCTAGAGATAAAAAAAGAGAGTGAAAATCATCCCTCCCTTTAAAGTACCCAGACAAGGATGATTTTGACAATAACAAGAACAACTACTATGAAAACAATGATGACAGTGACAACTGCTACTACAACTTCTACTACTATAGCAATCCCTTTTATATACCACTGCTATTACAGAGATCAAGGGATTCTTGGGTCATTATTGAGTATTGAGCCCCACATGACATTCACCAGAAATAGCTCAGTGTCCTGCCAAACTAGAAAGCTATCAGATATAGTAATAGACTATGTCTTACTCAAGGACCAGTCTGAGGGCTTTGTAGAGGCTCTTCCTTATGTTGGTTAACTTATTAATTTATTTCTATTGTGGTAACAATCAAAGATAATTTGTCAAGTTGTGGAGAGATGAATCCAGAGTGATGAAATCATAAATTCTTGAAATACTGAAGCATTAAGCAAAAAATATCAGACCGACAGATTCTAAAAAATGAAAAGAACATAATATTAAGAGATTCCATTTAATTCAAAGTTTAATTAGAGGTAAATATCCCTCAGTTAATCAAGAGGATGGAGGTTCAAGTATGATATTCAAAATTCCTTTGAGGAAAAATAGTTTGCTGCTCTTCAAGCTTCTCTTCATGACAAGATTAAATATTCTAAGAAATAGGTTCTAAAAATGGTAATTCAAATATGCTCTCTATCACTTTAAAATTTCTAAAACCAATCTCAATTCAACATCTAATTTAATGTAAAATCTTTGGGGGAAAGAATTATCTCTTGTTTTTTTTTGTGTCCCCAATGTCTAGAAGAATATACAAGAAATCCCTCTACTTTTATAGATGACAACCCTCCACATCTCATCCTGTGCAATTTTAATCTTTTTCTTTTCATAAAAAATCCATAAAAATTTCATCCAGTACAAGGCAGGCCTTTCTACCTCTGGTTCTTTTAGACTTGAGGCTACCTTTGAAGCTCCCAGGTTGCCTATTTCTCCTTTATTCTTGGGAGATAGCATAATGTAGTGTAGAAAGTGGACTTGGATTCAGGATAGATAACCTTCATCATTTATTAGTTGTGTGGTCTTTGAAAAATCACTGTGTGCGCCTCAGATTCTTTATCTGTAAAATGTAATAATGTTAACAATTTATTATTAGAATTTATTAAATCATTTAAGGCTTTTAAAGATCTTTACAGGTATTATTTCATTCTATCCTAACAACAATACTAGGAGGAAGGTGTTGTTATTATTATTATTATTCCACTTTACTGGTTGGAAACTCAATCCCAACTGAGGCAATCAATTGCTTAGAGGCACAATGAGTATTTAAAGTTGGATTTGAATATAAATCTTCCTAATATCTGATCTAGGAATCTATACTGCAAAACCTAATTGTGTTTTAATAATAAAAACAACATATACACATGGAAATGCTTTATATTATATATATAATACATAGAATATCATATGTATAATTTTATAACAATAATGGATATTTTATATGAATATTATATAATGGTATTATTGTATATATTGAATATATATAATTATTATAAGGATTGAATAAGATTATATAAAATGACCTATATCCTTCTGTTCATATAGACACATACATATATTTATATTTGGTCTGAATCTATTGATACTATCAATCTAGAAGATTTTGGTTGAGGATATTTTTTCTTCAAATGCAGATAAGCAACTATTTAAAAATTTACTGTCTTTGTACGATCTCTTTGAGAGTCGGAAGGACTTTCAGGTTTTGCCTCTGAGATAAGTTGACTATGTGACTCTGAGTATGTCTTATTGTATTGTTATTATTATATTTTCCAAAAATTTTCATTATCTTCCCCTATGTCTACTTTTATATCAAGTTGTCTTTTATTAGGAGGATCTTTGTCATTTTTCCAAGTAATTTCTCTTTTCTTTCATTACTTTTCTCTGTTTCCTGTTCCATTCCAATCCAAAGATCACTGGAGTGTCTGGAAAGTCCCAACTGAGCTAAACCAAAAAGACTACCCTCTCCATTCTCCATCCCAGCTGATTGGACCCCATTACTACTCTCCCTGTTAATATTTCATTTCCATCTTTTTTTGGGAGGGGATCTAGAATCTTTTTAGTAGTAGGCTAGTTAGGAAGACTGATATTTTGGAGGAGGAAAGAACTCCAGGATTTTTCTAGTCTTTGTGTGGTACAGTACAAAGTTTGAATTTTTCAAGGTCTGTGGTTATTTTTAATGTTAATGTTTTTCAACAGTGTGATGAGTATAATCCTTGGCCTACTGAACCCACAATAAGCTATTGTGAGGAAAGTGCCTTGCAGCCCTTGATGTTCCATGTGAATTTGAGTTATTATTGTTATTATTATTATTATTACCTGAATGTACATGTTCCAAGTTTTTTTTGGAGGGGGGCTTTACTCCATTGAAAATGTAGAGTCAATTACATAAAACTATTTCTATATTGAATATTAGGTCCACAGGAATGAAGAAAATGCATAGCCCTCTTCATATAATCTGTAGAGTATCTAAGACTAGTAATTATTGTATTAATGGAAAAAATTAAAACTACAGCAGCAACCACAGTGAAAATAATGTTCAGCTCCTCCTGTTCACCTCAAATTTTTAGAGTTTGCATAAAGCCATCAAAGGATTGTTACAATTCCTTGGAAACTTCATCTAAACATATCTGCAAGCATTTTTCTTTTGCTGATGGCACTTAAAAGATTTTATCTACTATGCTTTCCATACTGGAAAGCTCTTTGCCCCTCTGGGCTGCCTTCTTGAATCTTACCTCCTGGTGAGCGGGAAGGACTGCAGCCAAGAAGGTAATGATGTTCTGAGTTTATCTGCTGATGGATAGAAAGTATGGCCTAAAGGGAGGCTCATGGTACTTAGTCTTTCACAGCTGTAATTCTCTTTCATGTAATCAAAGTGGCATAATAGGAGAGGAAGGGTAGTATGTGGCTCTAGGTTCCAATGCACACCTGGTCACTTTAGGTAGACTATGTTATGAGATGGTAGGTACCAGAAGAACTGGGTTCTACAATAATACTGGTAGTTGGACTACTGATGTTAATTCTGAGCTTCAGTTTTGTTAACTGTGAAATGAAAAGGGGAAGGGAAATTAGATCATCTTTAAGGTCCCTTCCAGTCCTGAAATTTTAGGATCCTCACCTTTTTTTAAAGTATCTTATTTTCTCCTTTCCAATAGATGGCACATTGAACCTGGAGTCAGTAAGACTTGCACTCAAAACTCTCAAATACTTACTAGCAGTGTGACCCTGGAGAATGAGCTGGAAAAAGAAAGGGCAAATCAATCCAGTATCTTTGTCAAGAAAATCCCAAAAGGGGTCACTAAGAGTCAGACACAATGAAGATAACTAAACTATTTTGAGATCCTGGCAAATAATAATACTTAGTATTATATAGCACTTCAAAGTTTGCAGAGTTTTTTTCATTTGATCTCCACAATAACCATGAAGTAGGTATTATTATTATCCCCATTTTATGATGGGGAAATCAAGGATAAGAGAAGTTAAATAACTTGTCTAGGTTCATATAGTTAGTAAATGTTTGAGAAAGGATTTGAATTCAGGGTCACCTGACTTCAAGTTCAGTATTCTTTTTTTTTTTTTTTAGGGATTTGCCAGACAAATGGGGTTAAGTGGCTTGCCCAAGGCCACACAGCTAGCTAATTATTACGTGTCTGAGACCGGATTTGAAGCCAGGTACTCCTGACTCCAGGACTGGTGCTCTATCCACTGCACCACCTAGCTGCCTCCAAGTTCAGTATTCGTAACACTGAATCTTTTAGCTCTTTGGAATAGATATGTGTTTACTAGAATCATAAAGTAAGAGTGCATAATATGGGAGATAAACAAGACTGTAACTTCTAGCTTGGTCTTATGATGGAAAGAGTTAAATCATAAATAGGCAGCTGTCCCAGGAGCATACTTGGAGATGGGGTATGAGAACATGATAAGGATGATTTGAGATAGGAAAGGGGACTGATGTGAATTTGATGACAACTCTGTTGATCTTATGACACTCAAGATAATTTTTTAGTGGTAAAGCCCAGGAACATCAATTTCCTTTCTGCAATTCTTTTTATATTACTCCCTAGCCTAAGATTTAATTTGGATCAACTTGTTGGTTAATTATATTCTTTTCTTTTATCCTTGGGAGTGAAGATGATGGGGAAAAAAAAGCTTCTCAAGGGCAGCTAGGTGGTGCGGTGGATTGAGCACCGGCCCTGGAGTCAGGAGTACCTGAGTTCAAATCCGGCCTCAGACACGTAATAATTACCTAGCTGTGTGTCCTTGGGCAAGCCACTTTTACCCCCATTGCCTTGCAAAAACTAAAAAAAAATCTTGTCAATATGGCCATGGTCTCTTCTATACAGAAGATTTATAGCATATATCCTGGGATTTGGAGCCATACATAGGTAGAATTATGCTTTCAGAATATCATATTTTTCAAGTCTATTTAGCACCCTTTCTTTCCTTCAACACTAAGGTACTTCTGCCCTCAGGTTCATTCCATGTTCTTGACTTTTCTGGAATGTAGTCCAACCATTTCTCTCTACCCACCTCTTCACCATATGATGACTCAGATGTTTAATACAACTGAGAAATTAAGGTTGAGGGAGGATTGCTAAGCTACAAAGAAAGAAACATCACAAAGTAGAAAAAGAAAATTGAGGCAACAATTGAGATGGATTTCTCAGTGACAGAGTAAGGAAGAGGAATACTCATCAATAGCCAGAATTATTCCATTGTGAGGGGAAAGATTGAATTTTGAGTACAGAAATAATTTGGATTCAGGAAATCTGGAAGGAATAGGATTTAATGAGAAGGAACATAGGGAGAAATGATATTTGCATGTATATGGGGAAGAAAGCTTATTTTTGGTGAAAGCTTCTGTTCTCTTCTCATACTTTAATCTAGAATATGTTAGATATTAGTAGACTTTAAATAAAATTTGTTGTAGAAATGAAAAGATGACAATAATTCAAATTTATATATAATGCTTTAAGCTTTATATATTACTACATCTTTTTGTTACCATGTCCATTTTTAATGTTTGATAGCTCTTTGAATTCTTTTTCAAAAATCTTGATGATTATCCTTCAATTCTCTTAAAACTTTGTTCTCTTTTCTGCACACCTGGCATGGTACGACCTCTCCCTCTATCTCTATTTAGTGCCATTTCTATTTCCTTATGCTGATATCTAGGGTGGTGATATTAGCATACCGATGAGATGAGTTTGCTCTTTTAGATAGAGAATAATATTATTTAAAATAAGAATTTTGAAAAAATTTAAATTAGAATTTTATCTATCTCCCTTTTTAACTTCATGCTTAAGTTTTCTTAGGATCATTTCCCTTTTTTCTCAACAAGACTTTTTGGTAAAGCTATTTTTCCCCTTCTACTGCTACTTATTGTATTATAATCTAAAAATAATCTTTCCTCTTCTTCTATAAAATCTTAGAAATAAAATTGTAACCTAAGCTAGTGTTACCTTTAATAGACTTATTGCTTCTTTTCAAGGAGATTATGTGTTTGCTAACTATGGTGGATTCTAGGCCACTTTGGTCTCTTCATTTGGGTGATTAAATTTTACTGTATGAGTTAAATTCCTGTAGGAAAGGGTGACTCTCTGTTTTGGTATGTCTTCTTTTATCTATTTCTCATCTTTTAGTGTTCACAGCTTCTTTAAATAGGACAACTTGGTGCTGTTATGGTATATTTTCTTATTTTAAATTCTTTAGTAAATTCTAATTTGTTGATTTTAATTTTTGCTTCAAGTTCATGGTGGTTTAAATAAAAACATAATTGATTTGGAAATAACTCCCACTTTTAAAACCAGCCATTATATTCAATGCATCATGAATATCTTTCTTCCTTTATATTGATGTTATATAGCAGGGGTGGGGAACCTTTTATTCTGCCAAGGGTCAAAACTTAAAAATTATCCTACTATATTTGATCAAACATTTATTTAATTCACCCTAAAAATTCTTAGATGTATTGAATTTTGAGTCCTACACACGGTTGCTTTGGCAGTACCATGACACATTATTTGGTGGGTCTTATATTGCCTGTGGGCTGGAGGTTCCCTGTCCTTGTTATATAGGCATCTGGATTTTGTGAAACCTATAAGCCTTTGACTTCTTTTGTTTGCAACTCTTGAATCTTATTTTTCACTTCTCTCCTTTATGTCCGTCCACCTTTCACATCAAATTCATTGAGTATTAAAATATGTGCTGATTTAATTTGAGGCTTGTATGATATTCTTTGTTGAATTCCCCTACTGCCTTATGCTGTGCAATAGTATTGGTGAATAAACTGCAGTGAATTTCATGGTGGTCTATTTAAGAATGTGGGAGATGTGGTCCATGAAATAGTTATAATGCTGGCATCCTTTCATTCCCTGTGCTTAGGGAAAGGACCTGTCTGGACCTGCAGCTGTGATCACCATTTACTGCACCTGGTGCTACTGGCTTTTTAGTTTCTTCAAACTTGGCCTGAAGCCTTTGCTTAAAAACAAATGAACAAACAAAGCCCAACGCCCCCATTACTTCATGCCACTCACCTAATGTTTTGATCTGGTAGACCTGGCACTCTACCAATTGGCAAGCATGCCACATTATTGATGTGCTATTTGAATCCTTGGAGGGTGCTTGTAATTTGTCTTCTCTGCTTGCAGATGCTCTTTTTTAGGATTGAATTGATGATTTGGGTACCAATTATTATCTTCCACTAGCTATACAATTCTACCTATATATGTTACTTTTCAATGAGCATCACTAAAACATATCATCTGTGTGATCTTGGGCAAGTAAATCCTTTCTCTGGGTCTCTATTTCCTTATCTATATACAAAGGAGTTAGAGAAGATTGTCAGTGAATTTTCAATTTTAAAATCCTATGGAAGATGTAACATTCCCTTGCTCCATATACCATTCTCCCAGGATATCTATGGATGATCCTAGTAGAATTAATTTATTTATCAGAAAATTTTATTATTTTTCATGTGTAACTCTGCTAGGTATAGTCATAGCACCTCAGAATTAGAAAGAACATATTACCTAATTAACCAGTTTTTTTCCTCTGTAATCCTTGGGTGATAATAATATATAACTTTAAATTTTAGTGCATATGGTTTTGTGGTTAAAAGTGGAAGTAGAAGGCATCATGTTTAAAACTATGCATGGACTTGAGTTCTATCATTTATTTTATATATATATATATATATTTATATATATATATATATAAATATATATATATATAAATAATTAAATTTCCAGTTTCCTCATCTGAAAAAAGGACTTAATTCTATAAGGTCCATTCCTGTTTTAAATCTTATGTTTGAAACACTTCAGGTGTTGGGATATTCAATTTCTGAATAACTCTTATTTTTAGGAAGTACTTAATTATTATTTGCACCTCCATAACTCCCTCAACTTCCTTGCCTTCCGGCATACCACAGTGCATTTCCTCTGTTCCTGTCTTGCCATTTTTTAAAGATCTTCAAGATATAACAAAACAACTTCTAGGTCTTGTCTGATTGATCTCCTTTTATGACCCCTGAAGATGACAGTGTTCATAAGACTCATGTATTAATATTTGAATATTTAAAAGTAAATTTATCATCATTGTTAATCCATGTTTAGTTTTTTATGTTTCTCTTCACTCCTTTTTGAACTTCAGAATTTTTAGCTCCAGTCTTTTCATCATCAATGCTTGGAAATCCTGCATTTCATTAAAGGTATCTTCTTCCCCCCCATCCCCATATTGCATTATAATTTTTTTTGGTAAATTATTTTTGACCTTAAACTCCTATCCATTGTCTTTTGGGATGTAATAGTGAAAGTTTTATACTCCTTTATGGTGGTGGCAGCTAGCTCATGTGAGACTGTGGCTCCTAAGAACTGAATTTTTTTTCTGACTGTAATATTTTTTTCTTTGATTTAGATATTTCTGTGAATTTTCATTTTGCGTTTCTTTCTGCAGAATACTGATGAATTCTGCCTATTTACACTTTCCTCTCTGGTTTTTGGAGATCTGGATAATTTTATTTTTAAGTTTTCTTGAAGTGGACTGTTTTATAGTCTTTTTTTTCTGGTTGTGACATTTAAATTGTCCCAGTGATTTTTAATTATTTTTTCCTTATAAGGAATGAGCTACACTGTTTCTGTAGGCTTCTGAACTTTCTCCTTGTTCAATACACTACTCAGAGTCTCCCTACCTAGGAAAAATAATTCCCCACTATCAACCTGTATTCCAGGTTACCAGCTTTGAAGTAGAACTGGGTAGTGGGCAACATTGTATATATATCCCTATCATGATGTTTTGCTCTGGGTTCTATGGTCTTCTGGTATGAGGCCAAAATCTCTTACCTTGGTATACATCATCCTCTTCTTGGACGTGAGTGCTCCATATGGACTGCTAAAGCTCAATCTTGTTTCCCTACTGTTAGGCTGGATAAATGACTCATTGTGATTTTTTTTCATTTCCCCATTAATATTTGTCTGGAATATTTAACAAAATTGGAGTTTTGCAGAAGAAACTTGCTATCCTGCCTTCTACCACTCCATCATCTTGAATCTGCCTTATACCATAGTATTTAATTTCATTCTTACATCAACATACCACAATCTACACATCCATTCCTCAAATGATTTACATTCTTTACATTTCCCGTTTGTTCCACCACAAAAAGTATTGATATACATATTTGGGCAGAATATGAGACTTAGTTTTTGACTTCTTTCAGGGATCAGAAGCAAGGAGGCAAATTGGAAGGCTAAGGAGAATTTGAACTATATTGGTGTCTATATAAGTACAGGGGAAATATAAAAAAGATTTTATGAAGGTAGAAAAGACAAACTTTTTAAATTGATTGAACATGTGGAGTGAAAGAGAATGCGAAGTTGAGGAATTGTTCAGTTGTTCACACTTTGTCCTTAAATTCTGTTCTTGGAACTTTATCCTATGGAGGGTTTTGTCTTCAAGAAAAGATACACAAAATTGTTAATAGTAATTTAATTTGTAATAATTAAAAATTGCAAATGATATAGATGCCCAGTTATTGGGGAATGGTTAAACCAATATCTTCACCATAAAGACTGATGAATACAAAGAATTCTGAGTCAATAAAGTACAGCCCAAAGAACAACTTATACAACAACAAAACAATATAAATGAAGTAAATACAAAACCCCCCAATAAAACTGTCAAATACAATGAATTTTAGTATCATAGTATTCAAATTTAAAAGATATATTTCTACTTTCTGTTTACAATTGATGATCTGTTTTCTTCAGGAACAGTACTCTATAAATAATTTTGGAAGTCTGTTGAGAAGCATATACTGTTTAAAAACTAGACATAATGAAAATTTTTTGAAATTAAATTGTTAGGCACACTCACTATTCAATCTTCTATTTTGGATTTCAATTCTCCTATTACTTTTTCTCTCTGGAGATTATTTTTGTTGAAGAAGGTAGTAACCATTAAAATCTGAATAGTTTTTTTGATTAACCATTACCATTACACCATTTACCCTCAACATCAAGCCCCTTTCTTTTTTATTTCAAGAATAATTATAATCTTCTTGTTCTAAGCATAAATAACAATGCAAGAAAATGAAGTTCCAATCATTTTGCCATTCTTCACCTTTTTCATCTGCATCAGACACTAGGTATTTTGTCTTCTTGACACTCTTGTTAAACGTTTAAGTCACCTTCATATTCATCCTAAATTATAATTTACATGTGTCCTTCTAAAATTCAAGTTTATTAAAGAACCCCTTGTATTGCCTAGTTGGTCCTTATCAAAGCTTTCACATTTATTTGTTTCTAATTCTCTTGAGCCATTTTCACTTTTCAAGTTTTAGGTAACAGAATCTTTTTTCTAAATTTTTTGAATTTTGGTTTTCTTAATCCTTGGATTCAAAACTGACTTGAATTCTTTTTATTAAAATTAAGAATCCTAAGATAGTCTGATCACTTTAAACTAAAGGCAATAATTTTTCCATTTTGATGAGACTAAGTCCTGAGTATCAGTACCCCCTGCCTACTCAGTCTTTAGGAAGATAAAAATTGTCAGCACGGCAGCTGTAGGAATATTTATTGCAGTGCCCCAACAAAACATATTTGCATTTTAATGATGTCCTTTGGTAGACAAAGAACTTTAAACCCAAATAGACAATTTAAAGATGGTCATGTCAGACACTTGTGGCAGGATGAGTTCAGGCAGACTTGTAGTATTCCTGAAGTCACATAGTGCAAATGATTGCTCATTTTATTTATGGATAAGGCTAGTCTTAATACATAGCATGGTTCATAGGTTATATATGACCTCATAATTATTTTGCATCTTATTTTAGGAGTATGTACCACCACTTTGTGTGGATTCTTCCTCTTCCTTCCCACTTCATGCACATGTCAGTCTACTATGCTCCACCTGGAATAAGAGGTAACTACTGGCTTTGTAAAAGTCATCTAATTGATTTTTTAAATAATTTCATTATCCTTTTTTTGTTTTTTAGGTTTTTGCAAGGCAAATGGGGTTAAGTGGCTTGCCCAAGGCCACACAGCTAGGTAATTATTAAGTGACTGAGACCGGATTTGAACCCAGGTACTCCTGACTCCAGGGCCGGTGCTTTATCCACTGCACCACCTAGCCGCCCCTGATTTCATTATTCTTGAGGAAATAATTTTTCTGTCATTCACTAAGGTTGCCTATTTCAAAAGACATGACACAAGTGCTTGTATAATCTGGTGGTTTCCTAGTATACAGCCAGACCATTCTAATTAGAAGAGGTATAACTGGGGATTTTTGCCGCTTCTCTGTTTTGGTTCTAAATCTATATTCCTTTAACTTATTAATACATCATAGCTACTGTAACATACAATAAAGAAAAACAGACAGAACATCATTCGGGGATTCTAAATGACATAATGAAAGGTTGCCAATCTTAAAGTGACTACCTTGCTAGCCAGTGACTAAAACCACACTATTAAGATTAACTACATGAGATTTTGAGATTTAATTCATTAATTAATTTAATTAATGAGATTTTGCTTTTTAATCAAAAAGCAACTCACATTTAAAAAGTGAATATCCCTGGGAAGAGAATAACATAGATAAAATGTTAGAATTGGAAGAGATATTTAAACTTACCTAGTCCAATTCTCTAATTATGAAGATGAGGAAACTTGATGCCAAACAGGGTTAGGTGACTTGCTTAGTCAAGATCACCAAGAACAGAAATAGAATCAAGATTCACATGTCTCAGTTCAGGATTCTTTGAACTATATATCTCACTGACTCAAATTCTTATTTTAACTCATTAAGCCAGCTATTCAAATACTTTCCAAACATAAACCTTAGCCAAGGCTACACCCTGAAGGAATCCCTATTAGCTATCTAATAGATTTTTAGAGAAAAGGAGGAGGTGTTGAAAAGAAAAGTTGGGAGATAAATTTCAATAACTTCACAATTATACCTGCTAACTGCTCTGGGTTTGTACAGTAAATAATCCTTTCTGGCACAAGGACAATTTTGTTTAGGACTATGACTCAGTGTGACTGGCCAGTCAGTCTAATAAGTTGATAAGCATTTATTAGCAGCTAATATAAGCAGTTAATTAGCATTCATTAAATGTCTACTATGTATTAAGTGCTGGGGATACAAAGAGAGACACAAGACAGTTCCTATTCTTGAGGAGTAACAGTCTGATTGGGGATATGACATATAAATAAATAGGTATATACAAGCTATGTAAGGGATAAATGGGAAATAATTTACAAAAGGAAAGTGCTAGAATTAAGAGGGACATGTAGAAGGTAAGATTTTTATCTGGGATTTGAAGTAAGTCAGGGAAACTAAGAGGTAGAGATGAGGAGGGAAAACATTCTAGATGTGAAGGACTGTCATTGAAAATGCCTAGAACTGAGGGATGAAATATTTTGTTTGGGGAACAGTCATTTAAGACTATGTAAAGGGTGGAAAATGAAAGGTTTAAGAAGACTGCAAAGGTGCGGAGGAGTCTAGTTTATAAAGGATTTTGAATACCAGATAGACAATTTTGTATTTGATCATGGAGATGATAGGGAACCATTAGAGTTTATTGAGGAAGAGGGTGACAAGATTGATTGGTACTTTAGAAAATTACTTTGTTGACTTAATGGAATATGGATTGGAGAGGGGAAGGATTTATGACAAATTGACCAATCATCAGTGTAGTAGTCCAGGAATGAGGGAGATGAAGTCCTGTACTAGGTCAGTGGCAGTATCAGAGGAGAGAAGGGGATATTGAACATCCTCTGAGTCAATCTAATGTTCTATTTCTTTAACTTACCCTTTGACACCTACTACTTCCAATCTACTTCAGTCCACCTTAGCTACATATAGACTGATTGCCATCAGTCACATGTTTTATACTTTCATGGTCATAAACTCTGAAATTCTTTTATTTCATTATACTCTTTTGTCATTCCACTTTTTCTTTTGCCTTACAACCACCTAATTCCCCTCTTCATTCTCAATGTTACTTCCAAATCCTTCACCTCTCAGTTTTTTCTCATGCCATTATCCATTCACTACCATACTCTCTCCGCTTCCCCATTTTGACCCCTTAGTGAACAAATTCAATCTTAAACTTTCTTTTTCTCTCAGGTCTCTTGCATCTTTACCTTACTCTGACAAGTCCTAGTCATGTATTACTGCTACCATCTGTTGTCATTGCTTTATTTTTTCACAAGCCACCAAAAGTAACTGGAGAAAATAATGACATCATATTGCCTAAGTCTGCTATGAATTTATATTATATAATCACAAAAGAATAATCCCTGTATGTTTTTGTAATTGATTCATTTACTCATTCACTATGGCAGCTTTCCCAAACCTTTTCATTATTCCTTAAACTTGCTAAGGCTTTTTTTTCTCTCTCTGCACCACCCGTTCATTTGAGAACCATTTCTCATTTCATTGAAAATATTGAGGTCATTTCTGAAAGTGCCCTCTTCTCCCTTTATCACCTTATATCATTCAAATGCCTTCTACCACTAACTCCCCTTCTCTTTGCCAAGGCAAACATTTCTGCACATACAAGTGTTCTTATATCATCCTATCCTCTCAACCAGATTGTCCTTTCTATCATCCCCATTCTCTCACTAATCTGAAATTTATCCTGTTTTATTGGTTATCTCTGCTACCTACAAACACATTTAGGGTTTTCCCATCTTCAAAAAGGCCATCACTTGATCTATCACTGCTATCATATTATATATCTCCCTCTTTCATGGCTAAACTATGAACAGACCATTTACAATTGGCTTTCATGTATTCAGTTATCATCTCTAGGCAGATGATTCAGTTCTCTGTATATTATAGAAATGAGTCCTTTATCAGAAATACTAGTTGTATAAATTACTTCCCAATTTACTACATTTCTTTTGATCTTGGTTACAGTGGTTTTGCTGTGCAAAAGTTTTTTTTAATTTAATGTAATCAAAATTATCTAGTTTGTTTTTAGTGATGTTCTCCATCTCTTCCTTGGTCATAAACTGCTCCCCTTTCCATAGATCTGACAGGTAAACGACTCCTTGATCTTCTAGTTTGCTTATAATATTTTTTTTATGTTTAAATACTATATCCATTTGGATCTTATCTTGGTATAGGGTGTGAGGTGTTAATCTAATCTAAGTTTCTTCCATATTAACTTCCAATTTTCCCCAGCAGTTTTTATCAAAGAGAGATGTTTTTATCCCAATAACTGAACTCTTTGGGTTTATCAAACAGTGGATTACTATAATCATTTCCTGTTATTGCACCTAATTTATTCCACTGATCCACGACTCTATTTCTTAACAAATACCAGACAGTTTTGATGACTGATGCTTTATAATATATATTTTTTTCTTTTTTTAAAAAATTCATTTAAGGGGCAGCTAGGTGGTGCAGTGGATAGAGCACCAGCCCTGGAGTCAGGAGTACCTGAGTTCAAATCTGGTTTCAGACACTTAATAATTACCTAGCTGTGTGGCCTTGGGCAAGCCACTTAACCCCTTTGTCTTGCAAAAAAAACACCTAAAAATTCATTTAAGGCGTTAGGGTTAAATGACTTGACAAAGGTCACACAGTTAGGCAATTATTAAGTGTCTGAGGTCATATTTGAGCTCAGGTCCTCCTGACTCCATGTCTGGTGCTCTATCCACTGAGCCACCTATCTGCCACAGCAGATGATTTTCAATCCTTTTATCTAGCCCTTATCTCTCTCTTGTTACCTAAAGATATCTCTTTTAAGATATCTTTAAAGATAAATCTTTTACCTAAGACAAAGAATTGGATGCCCCATACAATTCTTGAACTCAACAAATCCACAATTGAATTTGTTATCTTTCCCCTCAAATCCTTTCTTCTTTGTAACTTCCTTTTTATGACTGAGGGTATTAACATCTCTCCCAGTCACCCAGGCTTGCAATCTAGTTATCATATTTGATTCTTCATTCTCATCCTACATATCCAATCATGATGTTGTCAAATCCTTTTCTACTTTTATATCACTCCTATACACCCCTTTCATCCTTCTAACACTGCTACCACTAGGGTTCAGGCCCTCATCACTTCACATCTACACTGTTGCAATAATCTTCTGGTTGCCCCCTTGCTTCAAATTTCTCTCCATTCTAGTTCATCTCCCACTCAGCTATCATAGTGATCTTCCTAAAGTCCAGGTTGGAATTTGTTATTTTTAGATTCAATAAACTCCAAAGATTCCCTATCACCTTCAGAATCAAATATAAAATATGCCATTTGCGATCCAAAATATTTATAGAATATATTCATATTTTTCTCCTTCCTACATTTCTAGTTTTTTTACATCTTATTCCCACTCATATATTCTATGGTTCAGTTAAAATCTTTCTTTTTATCCTTTAGAATAAGAGCTCCATCTCTCAACTTGAGGCATTTTCTTTTTTTTTTAGAAAGATTTTATTTATTTTGAGATTTACAATTTCCCCCCATTCTTGCTCCCCCCCATAGAAGGCATTTTGTTAGTCTTTACATTGTTTCCATGGTACACATTGATCTCAGTTGAATGTGATGAGAGAGAAACCATATCCTTAAGAAATAAAAATTAAGTATAAGAGATAGCAAAATTACCCATTATTCATGGCATGCTCTCCATCTTCATCTCTACCTCCTTCCTTCAAATCTCAGCTAATACCCCACTTTCTACAAGAACCCTTTCCCTGTTCTTCATATTAGTTTCTTCTCTCATATTATTTTCAGCTTATTTTATATACATCTTATTTGGACATAGTTGTTGCATGTTGACCCCACCATGCTTATAGTTTTACTTTTTTTTGAGAGAGACAATTATTTTTATCTTTCTTTAAATCTGTAGTGCTTGGCATATAACAGATTCTTAATGCATTCTTTTTTATTTTAGTAAATCTAAATTATTCTGAATAGCAAATACCTGGTTTATACCTAGAAATGGTAAAAGTATCTTTAGCGTAAAGCACAAAAATTACCATGATGTACTTTTTAAAATGTTATTTACTTTTTATGAACTTAATTAAAAACAAGCATTTCCATAGCATAATAAAATAGAAAAAATAGATGATAGCATATGAAACTGTTATATGTAATTTGCTATTCCTTTTAAATATATAATATTGTAGCTTTTTCCCCTTTTTTCACCTCCTGTCCTAGAGATGTTTACCATTAGACACACATATATACATATACATGCATATTTATATGAAACCATTCTACACATACTTCTATTCATCAGTTCTTTCTGAATGTTTTTGATCAAGCTAAATAATGACACAAATTTGAGGAGGATCTCTGTGTTTTACAGTAGCATCTTAAAGCAACACTGGCATTTTGATGGCCTCTTCCTTTTGGTAGCAGCTGTGCTGGCTTCACCAATAAAATAAAATGGTATTAATTTTGGGGCAATAGGATAAGTAGTTGGATGTGAGTTGGTTCCATATTAGTGTTTTCAGATTCTAATTAGATAACATCCATGTCACCTGTTTTAGAAGGATCCACAGAGGAGGGAGTAAGTGCATATAAGTGGGAGTAGTAATCAATAAATATCAGAGCTAGGAAGAATGGTAATGGTTATTCCAGATGTTTTACCTACATTGCCATGTCTGTAAATGTGAAATAAATGCAGTTCTGGCCAATGAAACTCAAGAAAGTTATGTTATGAAAGAAAAGTTCTAAAAAAGTAATTAAAATCATCAAATGGATGGAGTAATCTTGCCCTAAGAGGGTTGTGATATAGTGGAAAGAATATTGGACATAGAGTAGAACATATGAGGTCAGATCCCATTTTATGCCTTTTTATGACCTTGGGAAATTCATCCTTTCTTTCCTCCCCTCTGTATTTTACGATATGCAATCTTCAAGATTTAGTTCAAATGCCATCTTCCATATCAAGCATTTCCCTATTTTCCCACTGCCATCATTACTCCAAATGCTAATTCCCTACTCTCCAAGATCCAGCCATCTTGGATCTATTTTGTATGAACAAATATGAGCAAATAATTATCTATACATGGTTGTCTCCCCTGTTAGATTATAAATTTCTTAGAGACAGATTATTTCACTTTTTCTCTGCATCCCCATTGTATAGTTGCAGTAGTTGTTGTTTGACCTTTGTTTTTGAAGAGGCAATGACAAAAGGGGTTGACCAACTTGTGGATAAATTGGATTTAAGTGAGGCAGAGTTTCATGAAGTCATCATCCTCATTCTCTCTTCCAGAGTCATCATTGAAGTCCAGTCGCAGGACAAAAGTCAAGACAACTTGTAATGGCCCAGATATAGTGAATTCTGACATCACTGATGTCTGATCAAGCCCTAAGAGCTCCACTGCCTTCATGGTAGTTGGAACAAATTGTTCTCATCTGCCCATTCACTGGGGGAAGCCTTCACAAGTTTGGAGTAGACACCTCTCTAATTCACCTATGGGTTTGAAGCTTATTGGTTATTCTCAACCTATTTTATTCCTTCTAGCAAGACAGTTTACCAGGGTACGACCAATGTGTATGCTCCATCTTTTTGCTTATTAACTGGGTGATCTTTATGAGGCTTATTTTTTTGCTCTGTCTACCTCACAGGGCTGATGTGAAGATCAGTCAGAAAATTAAAAATTTATCAAGGACCTACTCTGTGACACATGTATTAAGTATGAGGAGTACAAAAAAAGGTAAAAAAAATCATCCTTGCCCTGAAGGAGCTTAGATAAAGAGAAGGTAACATACAAAAGAAAGCTAAGGAGTGAGTAAGGCCTGGTATTGATAGAAAAGTTCAGAAGAGTACAACTGGTGAAAAATAAAATGATGACAATCTGGGAGTTCTACTCAAATGGAGGTTCTGGGAGGACAACTCACTTCTCTGCTCTCCAATCAGAGAAAGGAAATGGCTCCAAGGACTGAAGGTAGTGAGGAGGTATGAGTTTCAGGGTCAACCAACAAGATAAAAAGGTTCTTGGGGTATGATGGAGAAATCCAGAGGAGTGCAGACAAGTGGGAAATTCACTAAGAATCAACAAAGAGTAACAGGGCAGTTTGTAAAAAAATGATGAAAGAAGGGTGCAAGCAAAGAAATCTTTTTTGATTTACTCAAATTAGGAAATTTTGATACTTTAAATGACTTATGATTTCAGTAGCTTAGCTTGAGTTCTTCCTACACCAATGCAAATTATATTTCATGGATGAAGAGAAATAATTTTACACAGGAAGAAACTGATGCAAAGAGGGTAAGTGACTTCCTGGGGGTCATATAGCTACTGTGTCAGAATGGGATCCAAAAGCAAATCTTCCAGGCTCTAAGTCCATCACCCTAAAGAATGACACCATGGTGTTGCTCAATAAAGACTCATTTAGCCCTCTCATTCTGGTTTATTTTTGTTTATTTTTGTTGATATTATCGTTGGTCTGGAAAAATGACTAATGTGTATCTGATTGGTTCTATACTCCTAAATTCATGAATGGGAAGAAACCAAGCAGTTTAGAAAGGGGATAGTGGAGTGGTTTGCTATTTCCTTTTCCAGATCATTTGACAGAAGAGAAAACTGAGGCAAACAGGATTATCTTTGACCTATCTTGAGTCAAATAGTGTCTGAGGCCAGTTTGAACTCAGCAAGAGGAGATTTCCTGACTCTAGATTCAGTGTACCACCTAGCTGTGTCACATGGATTGTATCACCTAGTTGTTATGTGTACTGTGTTTTATGTTTAGCATGTCTCTGTTTATGTGGGAAAACTGGCCTTCATTTGATCTATATTTGTACATTGAGTATTTAAAAAAATTCCCTCTCCCCTTTAGGGAGGTCTAAGATATGAGCTATAAACAAAATTTTGGGGATATGAAGAAAAATGAGGGAACTTACTGAGTCAGACTGTGAAAATAGGATATTTAAACCTTCTCTTAGAGGCAGGTTCTCCCAAGACTTGACCTGTTTCAAACTATATGGCTAACTATAAAATTTGAAATAGACACAATGACTCTAGCCCCTGTAGCAGGTCTCTAGTATCTCCTCAAGATTAGAAATGGATCCAGGAATTAGATCTTATATGCTTTTATAAATATGTATCAAGTCATTTAAAAAGCAAGCACACTTAAAATAAATGATAAATGCCATCTTTCAATCCATTTTGATAAACATTAATTGAGTCCTTGCCATGTGTCAGACATTTTGCTGAGTGTTGGGGATGCAAATAATAGACAAAGTAAAATCTTGCCTTCAAGGAGTTTACCATCTAATGGAATTTAAAGGAAGCCAGAAAGCTAATGGGGTGAGCAGAGGTGAGGAAGGAGCAGATCCTAGGGGATATCTTGTTACAGGAAGTTTAGAATAAGCAGAGTTGATGATAGAAAGTGTAGTGAGCTGGAAAGTTCAGGTGCTGCCCCTCTATAAATGTAAGCTTTGTGGGGATTTTTGTGTTTCACCCTCTTCTAACTATGGCTTAAAGACCATTGCCCAGGGGACATCCTGGAGATGTCCTTGGTTGCATCCTTTTCCTATTTCCCAGGCTTCCTTTGGAAATTTCATTCCCAGTTTCATTGTGAGGGCTTAAGCAGGTTGACCAATTACTTTTCCCTTGCTGTGCCTGCCTCCTATTTCCTTACATGTCTCCACCCAAACCAGAAGATTGCTTCTTTAGGTACATTATCCTTAAATTCACCAAATAAGAGGGTCTATAGTTTTTGGAACTATCTATTGTCAATTCTTAGGCAAAATTCTTTTGGAATTGAGCACCAACTGTTACATCTTCCTCTGGGTCTTCTGGAGAGTAACCAATGTTTTGGGGATCATTAGTTTTTTAACATCTAGCAGGTTGATAAAATGTACAAAAACTCCAAATGCTTCCTAGCTTTATCTCTGAACTTGCCAAATTTGAACTCCCAATTCTGACATTTCTTTTTTAGTTTTCATTTCCACTTGCTTCTCTTTTTAGATCATACTTTCTTATTTGTTTTTACTCATTTATTCTTTTATGTCAATCACTAATCAGGCTTCCTATTCCCAGATTTTAAAATACCTCAGCTTTAAGGAACTATTTATTCACATCCTTAATTGCTACTTTGAGGAACACCAACATTTTATTTGTCATGGAAAAAGTAGACATAAACAAAGTCTGCCACAAATAATTTACATGTTGTGATTTATGAAATTCTAAAGTCAAAAAGGACCCGAGATCTAGAATTTCTTCTTATAAGTCATTATTTATCCTTTATTTAAATTTTAGCAATAATAGGAAGGTTAGTCAAGGTAGCCCATTCTATGACTGAATTAAGCCATTTAACCTTTTTTTTTTACTTCAGTGTCCTTATCTGTAGAAATGGGAATAATATAATAGTATTTACAAACAAAATTTGTATAAAGTGCTTACTAAGTGGTTGGAATATATCCCTCCCTCCTTCTCTCCCTTCTTTCTCCCCTTCTTCTTCCCCCCTCCCCTTTTTCTTTCCCGCCCCCTCTCCCCTTTCTTTTCCTCTCTCCCCCTTCTTTTCCTCACTTACTCCTTCCTTTCCTATCTCCCCCTTCTTTTTCCCCTCTCCCCTCTCCCCTTTTCTCCCTTTCCCCTTTTCCTCCTTTCTTCCTTTTTTCTTTCTTTCCTTTCTTCCTTTTTTCCTTAAATATCTTTTACTTCTTCAATTGATTTTCAAATAACATGATTTCTTGTTCTCATTTTATTTTCATTAACCTCTTTGGAGAAACAAGCCTACAGCTTATCAATGCTACTCTTAAAAATGTAGTCTCAAGAACTGTGATCAATATTCCAATATGTTCTAGTTCATCCAGAGTTCAGTGAAAATCTCACCTCTCTTATTCTTATCATTTTTTGAAATATTTTAGAAAAATTACTACATTAATTGGGAGGTTGGATTGGGAGATCTTGAGAAAAATGAATATAAATAACAAATGATTTGGGGAGATCCAGTGTACCTTCCTTTTTCCTCAAGTTGTGATTTCAAAAGTTTAGTCTCTTGAAGGACATTACTGATAGTGAGATTCAGACCATACCCAGGTGGGAAAGTAATTGGACTCATGTTTTTGTGGTGGTAAATTCTGTGAATAGATTGCACAAGTCTAGGGGCAACTTATAAATAAATGAATCAGTTAATTTGAATAGGTTCTGCCCCTCATTGTAATATTCAATCTCATTAATTGTTAAAAAAATCAAAATTGATTCCCCTTCTTCAGGAACACCTCTCTTCCCATGGGCATATAAGCTTTGAGCCTACAGTCATACATGTCTGGCTTAAGAGAGAGACAGTCAAATGACCATATTTTTATTAATAAATATACTAGCATTATTAGTAAAATAATTAAATTACTCAGAAATTATGTCTCTTGAAATTTTTAAATGTCATTTCTCCAAGATCCCTTCTAGTTCTATGATTTAAAAATCTTTTTTTTTAAGACTGTCACCATTTAATCAAATATTCTAGCCATTATCTTCAACTCCCAAGTGTGCAGGATAAAGACAAGGACAACTTCATTCTGTGAAAAATGATTACTAATAACTAATAATTTTGGAGATTCAGAGGTCTCCCTTCTTCTAAAGTCCTTTAAAAAATTCAGTCTGAGATTACACTGACTCAAATTGTCTTGGATTTATACCTCCCAGACACTATTCTTTTTTTAAATTTATTTTTATTAAAGGTATTTGAGTTTTACAATTTCCCCCCAATCTTACTTTCCTCCCCCCATGGAAAGCAATCTGTCAGTCTTTACTTTGTTTCCCATGTTGTACCTTGATCCAGAATGAGTGTGATGAGAGAGAAATCATATCCTTAAAGAAGAGACAAG
This sequence comes from Macrotis lagotis, assembly GCF_037893015.1. Lineage (NCBI taxonomy): Eukaryota > Metazoa > Chordata > Mammalia > Peramelemorphia > Peramelidae > Macrotis > Macrotis lagotis. The sequence goes on from NC_133662.1 coordinate 78,629,281, forward strand.
TAGTCTAAGAGGTAACAAGATCAGACAATAAGATATCTGTTTTTTCCCCAAAATTAAAGGGAATAGTCCTTGAACTTTGTTCAAACTCCACAACTCTTTATCTGGATACAGATGGCACTCTCCTTTGCAGACAGCCCAAAATTTTTCCCGATTGTTGCACTGATGGAATGAGCGAGTCCTTCAAGGTTGAACATCACTCCCATGTTGCTGTTAGGGTGTACAGTGTTTTTCTGGTTCTGCTCATCTCACTCAGCATCAGTTCATGCATATCCCTCCAGGCTTCCCTGAAATCCTGTCCCTCCTGGTTTCTAATAGAACAATAGTGTTCCATACATATACCACAGTTTGCTAAGCCATTCCCCAATTGAAGGACATTTACTTGATTTCCAATTCTTTGCCACCACAAACAGCGCTGCTACCAGACACTATTCTTAAAGGGATAAATTCCTTTGAATTGGTATTTATTTTCATCTCTTATGTACTTCATTTAACTAATATAAATTTGGAAGGCACAGACAATGTCATGAAGGAATGAGATACAGTTTAGGTCAATGGCAGAGAGGAATATGCCATTAACAAGAGCCTTAAGAAATCTTGGCAGATGCTTCTGGTGACATAGATGGTGTAAGACCCACAGAAAGAACAAGGCTTAAATGAATTAGAATGGTAACCTCAAATGCAGGTGTACTAAAATGGAAATGAGAGAGGGTCTCCAAAGATGAAAAGGGTAGCATCAGTAAACCAACTACTTTTCAAGAGTGCTTATGGCTTGGGAATGAATCTTTCCCTTAGTTGTCACTATTATCTTATAGTGGTATGGTATATTCTGTTGTGAATGTGGAGTGTGCATGTACCAGATGTTCTGTACTTAACATTCTTGCAATTAGGCATAAAAGAAGAAAATTACCTTTTATTTATCTTTGAGTTAATCAATGCTGTTACATATGTGGAAAAAACACCTGGTATTTGCAGTATAATTAATGATGTTATGACTCCTGCTTAGTACTTTAAAATAACATTCGGTGTATGAGACTCCAATGTTTAAGTTAAGTAAGTGGGACAGTCCCATTTATTACTTGAAAGTACATTTTATTTGCATGTTTTTTGCAATCCAGTGATAAACTTGGCTTATATGTGAAAATATTCCCTCTACCCAATGAACTTTGTCGATGTATTTCTGTTCTTTTCCCTTAATGCATTTATCTTGTCTTGTACTAGCACAGTTCTGAGCACATAGAGCTCCACAACTATTTCTTGCCTTCTCAATTTTTATTTAATTGAGATAAAATACAATAAATACAAGTTCTTGAACTAATAGAAGATTATGTTCCCAGAAAAAGCCCATGCAAGTCAAAATAATGTAATTTAAATCTCTTTTCTTCATTAAAACAACATTAAAATATCCATCTGAACGATTCCTAAAATTTTATAAAAGAAATGACCATAAACAATATTTTAACTACAAATGACATGCATGCATAATGTAAAGCCTGGCACTTTCTAATGTGTATGCAAGTCAGTTAAGGAGGGCAATTTAATTACTGGTGACATTGATTTGCATTTTCCATTATCCCACATAGAAAAATAGAAAGTGTGAATGGGAAGGGAATCACTTAGTTTACTTGACCAGAAATCTCTATAGCATTTTCAGCAACTGAAAATTCAGCATTTATTTGATGGAGAACTCATTGTGTCTCTAGGATTCTAACTCTACCACAGTTATAATTATTGTGGATTTTTTTTTTACATTGAGTCTAAATTTTCTTCCTCACAACTTCAATCAATTAACACGCATTTGTTAAACCCACTATGGTATCTTGCCTTGCGCTAAACAATGAAGATACAAATATAAAAATAAAGCAATCCTTACCCTCAAAGAGCTTATATTAAAAATAGAGGAGCAATATATATATTTATAAATACATATAGAATATATAAAATTAATATGATAGTTTGTAAGGTAGATACTATCTAGTATCTAGAAAGATCAAAAAGCCTTTATATAGAAGATGACTCAAATTTTGAAGAAAATCATGAATTTCAATAGCTGAATATTAGGAAGAAGAGCATTTTAGATCTGGAAGACAGTCTCTGCAAAGTCACAGAGTTGAGAGATTATATATCATATGTGAGAGACAGCATGTTTGGACTAGAAAGTACTTGGAGGAGTAATATATAAGAAGATTGGAAATGAAAGACAGGTTTTCTTTAACTGTTAGATAACTGTGATGCAATACTAATGTGCAATAAGAAATGATGAGATCAATAATCTTGAAAAACCATAGATTTGCATGAAATAATGAAGAGCAGAACCAAGTGAACATTGTACACAGTCACAAATGAGTGAATAAATCATCTTGACTTTTATAAATACTCATACTGCAAGGGACTTATGAAGGAAGAAGCTATCTGTATCAAGCAAAAGAACTGATAAATTGAAGCATGTATAGCATGCTTTTGCATATGTATGTATGTATATATATATATATATATATACATATAATATGTATTTCTATTGGTAGCCATCTTTAGGGCAGAGGAATGGGGAGGAAAAGAAAGAAGAAAAAATATATGATAAATTTATTATATATGTAAAAAGATATAAAGTTGTAAACAATAAATTTACAGTTTCATATATAATAATTTTTTTTTAAAATTTCCCATATAATGGAAATGTTTGTTTTATTCCATAAATTAAAACAAAAATAAATAATAATTTAAAACTTAAAGGTTAGATGAATAGCTTACCCTAGAGATAGGAAGCTGCTGAAATTTATTAAAGAAGGTGAAGTGGGGGGAGATAGGAACTACAATAATTTCATGACATCTTGATCGATGAATAATGTATAAATATCTGAACTACCTAGTGGCATAACATTAGAAAATCTCCAGTTCTATGTAGGGACATGGTAAAGCAGATTTAGTTTTGTAACTATTGTTATATTTGATTAAGAGACTCTGCAGTTTTGTCTAAAAGATTTTTTTAATCATAGTTGTAATATTTTATCTAGTCCCCTTTTCTTCTGTTCTTTAATAATGTTTTCTTTATTCTGCTGATATATTCTGTCTCTTGAATTCCAACTATTTCTCTTTTCTCCCTTAAATAATCCCCTTCTTTTTCTACTTTCCCTCTTTTGTGAAATGCTTTACTATTTTTTTCTTATCCTAAATTGACATAGAATGGGTTAATTGACTGTATATACTAAACAAACCTGAAAAGTTATAAAAACTAAATCTATATAGCAGTAATTTGAACAGGAGCAGATTCTTTAGCATGCTAATATATCTTTTAATTTTTGGTTTAATCTCCTATCATTAATCATGGTCATTGAACCCCTCCTTTTGGGTATGACTCTCCTAAGAGAATTCCCTATAGAGGTGCTCTAGTCTTACCTTTGTTTTAGGAATTTCACCTTGACACATGTGAAGGAAAGACTGGAGTAAAAAGAGACTCAAAAGTAGGAAAACCAAATAGGAGGTTACTGTAATAAAACAATTGAGAGGTGATGAGGGTCAATGAGCGAAGAGAGGGTATGTATGGGACAGATAATCTGGAACTAAAGAATGTTTGGCAATTATTTATGTGGGATAAAAGTGAGAACACAAGAATGAAAGAAATAGAAAAATGCTTGATAAATAGAAAAGTGCTCAATAAATATGAATCCATCAAGTGAGGTAAAATTTGATAGGAAACAGTGCAATTATATTAGAATGCATACAGATCCATCAACGCATACAGATCCATCAACTATTTAAGGTAATTTAATATTAATTCTGTGACTGAATTTACATGGGAAGAGGATAAAAGTCAAGAAATCACATTTCTGGGCCAGCTAGGTGGTATAGTGAATAAAGCACCAGTACTGGAGTGAGGAGAACCTGAGTTCAAATCTTACCTCAGACACTTAATAATTGCCTAGCTGTGTGACCTTGCAGTCACTTAACCCCATTGCCTTAAATAAATGAAAAAATAAAGAAATCTCACTTCCCATATTAACTTCAATGGGAGGTGAGGAAGGCATTAACAGCTCTATGTCTAATTTTTTAAGAGCAGCTAGATGGTGCAGTAGATAGAGTGCCAGGCCTAGAGGAAGACTTATCTTCAGTCTGGTCTCTGACCCTTGCTAGGTATGTGACCCTGGGAAAGTCACTTAACCTTTTTTATTCAGTTATCTCATTTATTAAAATGAGCTGGAGAGGGAAATGGCAAATAATTCCAGTAGTTCCTTAAAAAAACCCTACATGGGGTCACAAAAAGTTGGAGACTAATCCCACTGATTTATAGAACAATTAAAAGTCCCTTCAATGTCTGGAGAGTCAAATGATATACATCTATGCATTTGTTATAGAATTCTTTTATAATCTAAGTATTATAGGATTATGAGACCTCTTTACCTGACTCAAGCTCTAAAGAAAGGCTCCTGAAGAAAGAGGTTCTATGCCAGATCCAAATCATCATCATCAAACTCTTCACAATATCTGCAATTTCCGTTGAACTTGTTTATTTTATTTATGAAGCACAGATAGGTGAAAGGGACCCAAAGTGACTGGCTGACTAGTTGAAGCAAGGGAACCCCAAGCATAGAACCCTTTGGGAATTCCTTGGATTTCCCAAATATACTTCTCAAATATAAATTCCCATAATTCTTTCAGGGATAAGTGATACTAGATTACCTCCCCATTGGAATCATAATTAAATTGGCTTTCTCATTCTTTGGTCCTGACAATCTATACGTCTATAGCTCCATTAACTATATCAGTTACTTTTAAAACCAAAATAACCCTCCTTGACACCTTTCATATATATATATATAATATATATATGTATATATATATATATATGTGTGTGTGTGTGTGTGTGTATGTAACCTCTTTGAGGGAAGACAATTAATTTTGTATTTGTATTACTAATGATTATTATTAACACAGTGTTTGACAGATAGTTAAGTACTTAATGCTTTCTAATTAATTAATTCAACTCCAAAGTTCATAGCTGTGAAAAATGGAGAAATTAGAACAGCAGATATTGCCTTATTGCTTAGTAATGCACTGACTTTTTTTAAAATACATATAAAATTAGAAGCAACAGTTCCTATATTGGGGAGGGGTGCTGTATAATTTTTTAAAAAATAATAAAGCAGGTTCATTCCTCTGCTGCTTCATACCTCACATCAATAAACTTAGACAATTCTGCCTTCTTTAGAGCTGCCCAACTCTCATTTTCCACATATCCCTTCCCAGCTTTCTTACCATTTTCAATGGCATTAAATCTTTATAAGCAAGCTCATAAAATTGCATCCTTTCTTTAAAAATAAAGCCCTTTAGGAATCAGCCCAGAAACATCTTTATCCTCTTTGATAAGTTTAAATCAGGATTGAAAAAGGGTAAACAGATTTCATAAGGGACTTATGAAAAGTTAAATGAATTTTACAGGAATATAAAAGAAGTTCACTTAAAAAAGCCTATTATAGGTTCATGACACATGAACCCATTTTCATTAGTACCTTTTTATGTTGCTTGGCAATATCTTTTGTTCAAATCATTTTTATATTCTATATTATATTCAATTGTAATCCACAGTCAGAAATGCTCTAGAGGGAGCTTTTAGAACCAAATGGAACCTTAGCATTCTCTGGGTCATTCAGCCTAAATCCACATTCTAGGCTTTTTATTCACTGAGAAAATTGTTTAGAAAAATAAAGCTAATTCATCTGGCTATATCTATTTGACTGTGGATAAAAAAGTCTTTGTTTAACTAAACTTAAAATGATAGTGGCTAAGTTTTAGGTGGATTAAATTAGAAAAAAATTGTTTGAGAATAAAAGTTATTAAATACTGGCAAACTTGGGGAAGGGCACAAAAATATCTTTTTCCCCCTCTAGAGGGCTTTAAAATTAGGAGAACAATATTTCCTTTCTTATATTAAAGTTGTGAACTGACGTTTCTTTCTGGATAAGCAACCAGTTCTTGAAATTAATGTGACTAGAAAACAAAGAGAAAAATCTTAATCTGACTTTATATAACAACCTTCCTATCTCTTATTGCAATGTGGATATTTGCTCATTAATTGAATAAACGAGTACCTACTATGTGTAGAGTTCTGGCAAAAAAAATATAGAGCTAAAGTGCCCTGACTTCATTGAGCTTTACAATCTAGCAAGATGAATGGAAGAAGGACCCAGATAATTGTGGTGAAGTAAAACAGCAGTATATTTGCAATCATCTTTAAACAAAGTCTGGGAAACTATTTGTTGAATACATTATTGAAAGCATTCTTGTTTGGATATGGATTGGACTAGATGACTTCTAAGGTCCTTTCCAAATATGAGATTCTGAGATTCTCTAACTTGAATTCAAATTTTAACTTTGACATTCATTGACTATAATGATCATTGATATGTCACTTTACTTCTCTGAGGTTCAGTTTTCTCATCTTGAAAATGGAGCCAGTAATACTTGCACCACCTGCCTCACAAGCTTGCTTTAAGGAAAAGATGCTTTTATTGAAATAAAATGCATCATGAAAACTATATATGAGAAATAGAAGCTAGTAGGAGATTTCTTAAAATGGAAAGATAATTTCTGGTTGGATTTTCTAGTGAAGTTTGTGAGAAAAATAAAAATTGAGCTGGAACTTAAAAGATAGATGCACAGTCAATAGACAGAACTAGGAAGGAAGGAATATTCCAGTTTTAGGGAATGGACTTAGCAAAGGCATAGAGGCAAGAAATCTGAAACCTGAACAAGGAATAGCTAACAGGCATGTTTGGTCAAGACAAAGAATATGTGACGTTATGATCATGACAAATTGTGGTGGGATTGAATCAGAGTCATGATTTTTTAAGTAAAGAGAAGTGCACATATTTTTTTTTAGATTTTTCAAGGCAATGGGGCTAGATTGCCCAAGGTCACATGGCTAGATAATTATTAAGTGTCTGAGGCCAGATTTGAACCCAGGTACTCCTGACTCCAAGGCCAGTGCTCTATTCACTGCGCCACCTAGCCGCCCCCAGAAGTGCACATTTTCAAGAAATGTTGTACAGAAAAAAATTATAGTTTAGAAACTGAATGGAAATGGTGAGTGAACAGAGAGAATAATCTAGGATGACACTGGGGTTGTGAACCTGGGTGACTGGAAAGATGATGATACCCTTAATAGTAATCAATATGTTCAGAAGAGAAAGGATTTAGAGAGAGAAAGATGACTAGTACATTTTCAGACATGATGAGTTTCTTGGCCTACAAAGCATTCACTTGAGAAGGTTAATTACTTTCTCCCCGCTCCTTCTTCGCTCAATAAACTCCAATGGCTCCCCTTTACCTCAGAATCAAATATGAGGTACTTATATTGCTATTTGAAGGTTTTCACCCCTTGTCCCTTCTCTATTGCCCCAGTCTTCTGACATTTTATTCTTTATGTAATCTATAATCTAGCCTACCTGCTGTTTATCATAATTCCATAACATTGTCATCATTCTATCTTTTATCTTTTCTCCAAACTTGGAATTCTCTCCTGATTTATTTTTATTTTGTAGAATTCTTGACTTAAAAATACTCTTGGAGGCATTTCCTTGTTCCCTCAGCTGCTAGCACTCTCTAAGGATACCTTCTAACTACTCTGTATTTATTATAGATGACATCTTCCCCATTAGAACTTAGATCCCTTGAGGTCATGTATTTTTTTCTTTTCTTTCTCTCAGCAGTGTTTAGCACAGTTCCTAGCATAGTGAATGTTTAGTAAATCGACAGGCTGAGGACAATTTCTCCATATTCACCCTTGATCCTATTCCTTCCCATCTTCTTCAAAATCCTGCCCTTTTTATGCTTTTTCTCTTCTTAATTTTCAGCCTCTCATATATTAACTGTTTCCTTCTACCTAAAATAATTCCTCATTCTTTAAAAACCCATTTGATCTTATTATCCCTTTAAATTTTCATCCTATGTCTTTCCTTCCTTCGTTAGCTAAGGTCTTTAACATTGCCACCTATGCTGTTGCCTCTTGCTGGGCCACCACCAGTCATCTTGACTTTATCTTGCCACTGGACTTCAATGACTCTAGAGGAAAGAATGAGGCTGATAACTTTGTATATTCCTGCTTTACTTAAATCCAATCCAGCACAAATCAAACCATCACCCCCATGATGTTTTTGAACCCTCTTCAAGAACAAAGAATGAACACCAGCAACAGCTGCCTTTACTTCTTTTCCTCTCATTCTTTTCTAAACTCTCTGAAATCTGGCTTCTGATTCATTACTGAATTAAGAATACTATCTTCAAAGTTATTTATGATCTTTCAGTGATCAAAGCTATGACTTTTCCCTCCAGTCCTATTTCTTCACTGCACCATTTGACACTCCTGGATGCTCCCTTCTCTCTAATTTTTTGTAATACCATTCTCTCCTGTTTCTTATCCAATCCATGGGACTACTTCTTCTCAGTCTTCTTGGCTAGCTCCTGATCCACTTTTCATTTACTAATTGTGAATGCTCCCTAAACTTGTCTTTGGTTTCCTTTTCTTTTCTCTCTATATTATTTCTCTTGGATAAATTCTCATGTGATTATTTATCATGTTTATGCAAATAACAGATCTTTTCATTCAGCCCTCATCTCTCACTCTAAGTCTTACATCATACACTGTGAGATGGCAAAAACTGTGAGATGGCTATATAGCCTGAGCCCCCAAGGATGTATGTCTACTAATGCTCTATAAACCGGGAGATGATGCATTACCCCCTGCTTCCTGTTTACTTGCATAATGAAGTTAGATTTACATAACCTGGGTCCTCAGTATCTTCATTTCCATGTTATTCCTACTATTTCCCCCATCCGTGCTCCATTGGCTCTTTGCACAAAAAATCTATGTAAGTTTGAACTCTGAGCTTCTTTGGACCTAAATTTAGAGCTTAAATACCAATGCATTTCTGAAGCCACTCCACTATGAGCTGCCTAAGGACTAAATGCAATGGAGCATACATAACAGTGTTATTTTCTGTTGACATCTGTTCTTTTTCTACCCTTGCTAATAACAATAAAGTTTGTAAACTAATCTCTTTGTGGCAACGTTATTCATCCAAACCAATCCCTCTGTTTTTGTACTGCACTGCCTTATGGGCATCTCAAATTCATATCCGATAAGCATTTCTAGCTCAACTTATTCAAAAGGAAACTCATCATCCTCTTCCAAAAAATCCAAGTCTCATCCAAAACCTATTTATTATTGTTATAGACACCACCATCCACCCAAGTCATCCAACTCACAACCTCAGCAGTATTCATAACTCCTTATTCTCACTCACCCCACACACTTAATCCGTTGTTAAATTATTTTGTTTCTACTTGATCATAACTCTCATATTCATTTCTTTCCTCCTATTCACACTACTACTACTCTATCACTCTCACTTCTTATGTGTATTATTGTATCAGTCTTCTATTTGGTCTCTCTGCCTCAAGGTTTTTCTTATGCCAATTCATTTTTCACCCACTGCCAAAATGATTTTTCTAAAGTTATCACCTTCCTACTCAATGAACTTTAGTGACTTTGCATTTCCTCTAGGATCAAATATAAATTATTCTGTTTAGCATTTAAAGTTCTTTATAACTTAGCCCCTTCTTACCATTTCTATGTTTTTGCAAATTACTCCTCTACATGGTCTATGATCAAGCTATATATATATATATATATATATATATGTATATATATATACATATATATATATTCATCTAATTTAAATTCCTTGTTTATAGCATTCTGCCTCATCTCTACTGTTTCACTCACTGAAGTGCCCTAAGTTTAGAATACCTTCCCTCCTGACATCTACCTTTTAGTTTCTCTGGCTTCCTAAAAAATCTCATTCTATTTATTATTGGATAATTCCCCTTTCCCTTTCTTACCTTGGCTGTTTCTGCTCAAGCCTTCTCCTCTAAGATTATCTTCCAAATATTATTTGAACATACACAGCTATTTTCATGTTGTCTTTTCCATTTTAAAAAATATTTTATTTAATTTTAACAAAATGCAAAGATAGTTTTCAACAATCATTCTAGTGTAAAGTTTTGAATTTCAGATTTTTCTCCCTTTCTCTCTTCTTCTCCCCTTCCCCCAACAAAAGTAATTTAAGTTATTCATGAGTAACTGTCTAAACATATATTCATTATAATGTGGTGTTTTTGAGGATATTTTGGCCTCTATACTCCTAGTGCTTAGCAGAGTTCCTGGAACACATTAAATATATTTAATAAATGCTTATTGACTGAATAATTAATGTTTAAAAATAGTCACAGGTCAAGAAAAGGCAGTTGACAAAATATTGATAACTACTAGCCCATATAAACTCATATTCAAAAGGGAGAGACAATATGTGTGTGAAGGTGTTTGTGTTGACTTTTGAAAACTTCTAAGAGGCAGAGATGAAGAGTGAGTATTTCAGCATAGGAAAGAATCAGTGAAAGGTCATGAAGATGAGATATTGAGTGTCTTATGTGAGGAACTTGAAAAAGAACCAGTGAGGTTTGATGGGAGAATGCATAGACATTAATATGTAATGAGATTACCAAGCTTGGAAGGCAACAGGCTATGAAGAGCTTTAAATTGCAGACATAGTAGTTTACATTTGATCCTAGAGGTAATAGGGGGCCATTGAGTTTATTAAGTTGGGGTGGTGGCATGTTCAGACCTTAGATTTAGGAAAATTACCCAGTGAAAGAGAGTTTGGTGTAGGAGCTGACTTGAGACAAAAAGATCAACAAGGAAGCTGTTGCAATAGTTTAGGTGAGAGGTGGTGAGGGTGGGGATGTGGGATTGGAGAAAAGACAATCTCTCATGGGAGTGTGGAAAAAGCATATTTAGGATAGTGATGATTGGGAAAGGATATTTTGGTTGGAAAAATTATCATTTGGCTGAGCAGAGCCATAGAACAATAGAGTGATAGATCTTTTATAGGGAGTAATGGCAATATTGGTTTGATTTTTGCTCCAGAATTGTAAAATGAGGGAAAGAGAAGATACAGAAATGAAATTATTAATTATTCAGAGCATGGTTTCTGGTCTTGGTGGCAACATCACTAGTTGAAGATGGCATGGAAGAGACTAGTCTAAAACAATGATCTCTGAGAGGTCAGTAAAGCAATTGGGAGCTCAGCTAGGTCCCAGGGCAGGAGTCCAGAGATGAAAGGGTTAAATTTTCAAGGCAAGGTAGGGAGGAAATTATATATATGCCTTCTAAGTAGGATAAATAGAGATGCACCAATTTTAACTGAATAGAGAATTTTTATAACTTGGTGATGAAAGACTGTTGGCGTGACTATCACTACATTGGTGTGACTACAAAGGCTTCACATTCTGTGTTAAAGCACAGAGGATTCTCTTATAACACTCCTTAAACAGAAGGAGTATTAGGAAGATAGGAGTCAGAAGTTCTGGATTCTAATCCTTGGTATACCATTTACTATTGTGTGACCTTAGGCAAGTCAGTAAAACTCAATGATCTTCAGTATTCTTGCCTGTAAAATGTAAAATGACCTGACACAGAAGATTGTGATGAAAAGAAAATACAAGAGTATGAGAGGCAATATTTTGAGAACTGCCAAGCTAATTCTTTCCATAATCATATCATTGTTGTGATGAAAAGTACTTTTTCAATACTTTGCACTTTGCCTTGTCTTATCGATTCTTTATAGATATGCATTAAAAGATATTCATTCAGATGCTAAGGAATGACCTGGAGCCCAGTGAAACTGTTATGATTTGTAATCCTTATAATACCTTGCTTATGACATACATTAAGCAATTATTTGTGGTAATAATAACAGTTAGCATTTTTATCATTCAATAGATAATAATTTTTATTAAGTGTCTACTATGTGTTTTACTAAGTCCTGGGGGATACAAAATAAGGCAAAAGAAAATTACTTAAGGAATTTATAACCTAATGGAGATTAGCCTAATGTTTATAGAACTTTAAGATTTGCAAAGTGATTTTTTATATTTACTAGGAGGCATATGCTTATTATTATTCCCCATCTAAAAGATGAAGAAATTGAGGAAGATGATTAAATGACTTGCCCAGGGTCATACACTTGAGTATCTGAGGCTGAAATTGAGCTCAGGTCTTCTTGACTCCAGGTTCAGTGTTCTCTCCACTGAGTCAACTGACTGAACATGAGCATCATAATTAGATTGGTATAATGGAAAAAGAACTGTACTTAAACTTAGGAAAGATTATATACTTACATTTCCCCCATAAGGTAGGTTCTCATTTTATCTATCTGTCTATCTGTCTATCTATCTATCTATCTATCTATCTATCTATCTATCTATCTATCTACCTATCTATTATTTATCATCTATCTATCTTATATCTAAAATCCCTATAATATCCTAATATAATAATAATAGCTAACATTTCTTTAGTACTTGTTATATGCCAAATTCTTTACAATTTATATTTCATTTGATCTTCACAACAATCCTGGGAGGTAGGTACTATTTTTATTCCCATTTTATAGATGAGGAAACTGAATCAAATGGATATTGAGTAACTTACCCAGGTTCACTAAAGCTAGTAAGTGTCTGGGGTCAGACTTGAATGCAAGTCTTCCTGATGCTAGGCCCAGTACTTTATCCATGGGTTACTATTAGGCTAGTTTATCCTTAATTCTTGCCTAAGTTCTAATGCTCTTAGGAACACTCTTCATAAGCACCTACACCTAGTAGGTGCCATATAAATATTTATTATTCTCCCCCCCCCATCTTTTCCCTTCTAGGGAATGACAGCTAGCTCCCTGGAGATTTGGAACACAGACAGAAAACCCTGTTAATGGGATTCTGGATTACAAGGCAGGAAACTTGTGAAGGCAGCTGTTTGTATCCTCTTATTTTTTTTCTTTTTTAGGTTTTTGAAAGGCAATGGGGCTAAGTGACTTGCTCAAGGCCTTACAGCTGGGTAATGATTAAGTGTCTGAGGTCCGCTTTGAACTCAGGTACTCCTGACTCCAGGGCTTGGTGCTCTATCCACTGCGCCATCTAGCCACCCCTTAACCCTCATTTCTAAAATGAGGAAATTGAATTCATTTTCTCATCTCTAAAATGAGGATACTAGACCAGAGAGCTTCTAATATCCCTTCTGGTTTTCAATCTAGGATCCTATTTTGTGAAGCTAATATCAGTTTATGTGCTGTAATCAATGTTTAAGGTTGATCAATAATAGGTAGCAGTAACAGGAAGTTACTATATGTCATTTAGAAACCAAAACAGTCACATCTAATGCAATTTCTAAGTACTTTCATCCAGGGCTGCAATGATCTTAAATTTTCATTTCTTACAATTAGAGTTAGGTGATAGACAAATGATTTCTAGAAAAGAAACACATATACCTTGACAGCCATTTTTTCCTATTAGGGAAAGAGGAGATGAAATAAAATTTGAAATCAATTTAAAATCACATTGGCTGTGAGAGATGTACAAATGCCAGTCCTGTTGTAAAATCTGATTTTGCAAAATCCCAGAGTGAGGTTAAAGGAAGGAGAGACTATATAGCAAATGCTCCTTGTTAATTGTTTCTACAAGTTTAGCAGCAGAAGCAGCAAATTGCTGACTGCAACTTTTGGCCAAGCCTATTGGAAGTTTCTTGACATCAGCCATTCTTATCACTGATCTAGGAAAATTAAACATTGGCCATCCTCCCCTAGGGACAGAGGAAGGCTGATGTAGTTGAAAATCACATTAGACTGTTCTGGAATGTTCTGCCACCAGTGGTGCAGACAAAGCTTTTCTTCTGAATTAATTTAGTTCCCTGTTTCTTGGCTCTCTTAAGACCTGCTTTCCTGTGGTGTAATTTGGCTGCTATTAGAGAAAAAAGAAATGCTTTCTATTTTTTAAAAGGTCATTTATAAAAGGTAATTCTAAATTCACGTGTTGTTTTATGACTTTTCCATGGCTTCTTTAAAGGAGAGGGAGCACAGTTCTCTCTATGTAGAAATTAATAGTGAGGTGTCAGCTTCAAACATCCAACTCTTTCTCCATTCATCTCAACCCAAGGAAGTCAGGGTGAATTATTTTATAGAAGGAAGGAGTAAAAGACCTGTGTAACCTTTGGAAAGTCATTTTATTTCCATCTCTAAAAGAAAGAAGTTTGACTGGATGACTTAGAAAGTCCCTTAAACCTTTAAAAGTATAATCCCACAATGCTATATTTGTAAACTAATACCAGCTCCATGTTGGGATCATGACTGAATAGCTTCAAATAAATAAGATTTCCTAGATGTATGAACTGAAATCCTTTGAAATAAGTTACTTTCCATAGGTTTTTGAAGATCAAGCATATCCCTAGGTTCTGAATGACCTGCTAAATAGTTATAAAGTTTGAGAATTCATAGCTAGATAAGGAATAAAAGTCATAATTTAGTTATAAGACTCTCAAAATCTGAGTTAAAAGAATTTTCTAAGGCCATCTAGTCAAATCTACACCTAGATAGGGGATTCTCTTTTTTGACAACCTAACAATGGATATTTGAAAATTTAAAATGAAGAAAAATCCCTTTACTTCTTAAGACAGTGCATCCTATATTTGAAGAATGCTATTATTGATTCATGTTTTCTCAAATTTTTCTAAATTTGTCTCGCTATAATTTCCATTGCTCCACACAAAAAAATATATAAAAATTTCTTCAAAGAAATTTCCACTCATCTTTGGAAACGGGAATGTGCACATACTAATAGACAACACAAGATCCAATAGACTTGAAAAACAAATGACTCATTGCAAGAGAACTTAGCAGGTATATGTCCAAATAGAAACTAGGAGTGAAACAAAAATGGCAAATGAAGAACAGATTGCTAAAATTGGAGCTGGACACATATTTTTTCTGGAGTGGTCACAGTGAAGGAGAGCACCATGAAGCTAGGGCAGATTTTTCAATCTAAACTAATCTAGTCAACAAGCTTGAATAAATGGAATAATAAGAATAATGGTAGACTCCTGGTAATGAGAATGCCACTTGAAGGAAAATACCAAGCCACCATCATCAGCGCCTATGCTCCCATACTGATGAACCCTGAAGAAGTCAAAGAAAAATTTTATGGAGACCTGGTGACCCTTATCATCAATGTACCAAAAGAAGACAAGTTTCTAACTCTGGATGACTTTAATGCTAGAGTAGGCTCAGATTACTAGACATGGCAGGGAATCCTTGGAAGGAATAGAGTTGAAAACAGCAATAGCAGCGATCACTTACTACCAAAGGCTTGTGTGCCTCATAACCTTCTCATTACAAACACTGTCTTCCATTTACCTAAAAGCAATAAAACTTATTACCCAAGAGCAAACATTGACATCTAATAGACTATGTGATTATAAGGAGAAGAGACACATAGGATTTTGAGAGTGACAAAGGCAATCTATAGTGCAGAGTGCTGGACTGACCACAGATTCATCCTTTCCAAGCTAAGTATTCACATTCAACCAAAATGGTGGACTCAAAGCAAAATGACCACCAGAAGAATTAATGTCAAGAGATTAGACTACCTCTCTGAGTGGAAATAGTCTGTTGCTAACTTTGAGGGAAAGTTGAGCCAACACCCAATTGGCAACAGTGAAGCAGAAAAGGAGTAGTCAACTTTCAGAGTTTTGGTGTATAGCACTGCATTTACTCATCTAGGTCAGAACATTCACAAACATCAAGGTTGGTTTGATGAAAATGATGGTGAAATACATAAATTGCTAAATGAAAAAATGAGAAGGCAAGATTTACCAGTAGAATAGTCCATTAATTTCTAAGAAGGCAACATTTAATTCCATCAATTTAATTTTATTAGTAGAATTAAAGGTAGAGTATAAATGAAATTAGAGAGATGTTAGACTCTTGGTTCAGTAAGAAAGCAGATTAAATTCAGTTTTATGCAGACAGTAACAAACCAAAGTACTTTTATGACACCCTGGAAGCTATTTATGGACCAAGAACATATGATGGATCTCAACTACTCAGTGCTGAAGAAGCCACAATGATTAATGATGTGGACATGATCCTAGAGAGATGGGCTGAATACTTCCATAGTATTTTTTAACAGATCATCATCAATCAGTGCAGAAGTTATTGACCAATTACCTCAAGTTGAAGATGATCCATCCTTAGAGATTTTTTTTAGGTTTTTCAAGGCAATGGGGTTAAGTGGCTTGCCCAAGGCCACACACAGCTAGGTAATTATTAAGTGTCTGAGGCTGGATTTGAACTCAGGTACTCCTGACTCCAGAGCTGGTGCTCTATCCACTGTGCTACCTAGCTACCCCTATCCCTAGAGATTTTGAATGCCATTAGGCTCCTTTCATGTGTCAAAGTACCTAGTGCTGATTCTATTCTACCTAAGATTTTCAAGGCCTGTTGTTCATACAAAAGCTGACTGAAAGGTTTTATGGTATGAGGAGGTTATCCTCCAAGAAGTCAAGGATGTCTCCATCATCCATCTCTGTAAATGTAAAGGGAATAGATTATCCAATGATAATCACAGGGGTGTTTCTCTAGTCATTGCTAGTAATCTTCTTGTCAGAATCCTTCTCAATAGGCTACCCCTTCACCCAGAAGATGATTACCTCCCTGAAAGTCAGTGTGGTTTCTGAAAGGATTGAGCACTATTAATATGTTTGCTGTTCACCTCCAGAAAAATGCCAGGAACAGAACAGAGGTCTCTGTACAACATCTGTAGATCTGACCAAGGTCTTTGATACCATTAGTCATGAGGATTTATGAAAAATATTTCAAAATTTGGTTGCCCAGAGAAGTTAATCAGTATTGTATGTCAGTTCCATGATAGCATTGCATGCCCAGGTCCTGGATAGTGGACAATGCTCTTAAGATTTCCTCATCAACAATGGAGTGAACAAGGATGTGTCCTTGTTCTTGACTTTTTTAGCAGAATATTTTTAGTCATGTCATCAAATGCCTTCACTGATGATGAATATGACCTCAAGGTCAGCTACCTCATTGATGGTAAATTCTTCAGCTTGAAAAAGTTACAAGCCAAATCCAAAGAGGAGTGTTGGTATATGATCTTCTGTCTGAAGATGAAGGTTGCCCTTGATGCAGCCTCAGAAGCTGAAGATTGATCCTCTGCTGTTTGTACTAATTTTGGCCTAATAATTAATACCAAGAAAAAACAGGTGCTCCATCACCACCACATCATCCATATGTGGAACCATTGATTACAGCAAATGGGGAAATTTTGAGTACTGTGGACAAGTTCACTTATCTTGGCAATGTCCTTTCCAGAGGGGTACACATTGATAATGAGGTTGACACTAGCATTGCCAGAACTAGCTCAGAATTGGGAGGCTCCAAAACAAAGTGTGGGAGAAAAGAAGTATTAAACTGACTACCAAACTGAAGCTCTACAGGATTATTGTGCTGATCTCATTGCTGTATGCCTGTGAAACCTGGGCAATCTTCTAGTGTCATGTTGGGAAACTGAATCACTTCCATTTAAAGTGTCTTGGGAACATTCTGAAGATCATCTGGAAGGAGAAGATAGCAGACACTTAGATCCTCTCTAGTTAAACTGCAAAACTTTTAAACATTACTAAAGAGAATTCAGTTCCGATGGGTTCATCACATTGTTAGAATGCCAAATGCTAAAAAGACTATTTTATGGAGAACTCATACAGGGTAAATGGCCACAAGGGGGTCAGAAGAAGTGAAACTGAGATACCTTGAAGCTCTCTCTTAAGAACTTTAGAATTGATTGTGCAGCATGAGAAACACTGGCACAGTACCACCCATTGTGGCATTTCCTCATCAATGAGGATGCTGTACTCTATGAGGAAGGCAGAATTAAAGCAGCTCAAAGGAAACATGAGCTATGTAAGTTTAGAGTAAACACCCCAGGTATTTGCATGGACCATATGCTGTAATTTATTTTTAACATAATGATGTCATTTTAATCTTCTTCAGTAAAGAAGGAAAAGAACCAACTAATCAACCAACATTGCTCCAGATTACAAAGCATTGAGAAATAATTGTGAGAAAATGGAGGTGCCTAGAGTGCCTCCTAGAAGCATCTATGAGTTTGTTTTGACTTTAAAATCAGAAAGTTGTAGAGGCATGGCAAAATCAAGTAAAAGGTTTTTTTTAAGGGATGGGGAGATCTGTACAAGTTTGTAAGAAATAAGGAAAGAGTGAATGAATAGGAGAAAATGAAAATTAGGGAAAGGAAAACTGAAGGGACAATCTTTCAGATGGGATGACATGATTTCTAGAGCACAAAATAGATTAGTTGACACTTGTGAAGAGAAGGACTAGCTCTTCCTTCAATATTAGAATAAATGAGAAAATAGGGATAATGTTGAGGTGATATATATAGTGTGAAGTGTATGGTCTCAGTTTGGTCTGTAAATCAGTTAGGTTCATTGCTAAGATGGTTGGGATAGGGCTATATAAGGGTTTTGGGGGAGTGAGGTAGAATTAGTAAGAGGAATGATGTGCTGTAGTGAGGGTCAAGTTGAAAGAACATAACAGAGATGTATAATGGACTCAGTTTGCATGTTTATGTGATTTCTATGTGCAGGAGCATATTTTAAGGAGTGAGGACAGCAGATGGAGGAGGAGTCATATAAATTGGGGAATTCAAAAACAACAAACAAAGCAAAAAGAAAAAGAAAAAAGAAAAAAATGGTTAAGGGCCTCAGGGGGTATAAGATAGTACAAGTTTAAATTAATTATTAGGTTAAGATTTTGATGGGGGAATAAGGAGGCCAGAATAGGTGTAGTAAGCCTGGGAAAACAGGGAGATTTGAAGGGCCTGGATGCTGCAGGGAAGCTGGAAAAATAGGTTTTCAGAAAGTGATACAGGTAGAGATGGAAAGATAGTAGTTTATGGTCATATCAAGGTCATATTTGTAGCTAGTGGAGGAGAAATATTTATAGATGATGGTAAGATCAAGAGATAATCATTTCTATGTGTGATAGTACTAGAGTGAAGATGTAGATTATGAGAACTAAGGAGGATGATGAACTTGGAGACAATGGAATTTGAGAGAAGATAAGCATCTCATCACTTAGTTGCCTTTTTATAGGTGAACCCTCATTTTATTAAGCTCAAAACTAAGATTCAAGTACTTATATAATGACATCCAAAGTCATACAGCTAAAGAGTAGAAAAACTGACACTAAAACTCATACCTATCACTGTTCTGCTACAATAAACTGAAAACAAATTCAGTCCTACATTAGTATTGTGGAACTCAAGTACTCCAAAGAATAAAGCATGTATGCCTTCAAGTATCCTATTGTAAAAACATTTTAAAAGAAATTCATTAAAATTCTATTTAATTCTGAATTGGTGCAGTTGAGAAAAAAAAACAAAGCTCAGGAATGCCATTTAAAAATACTCGATTTTTTTTCCATTTCACTGATTTTTAAGAAGTGTCATTCCAGGTAATTTTTTCTTTGGCAGCCCCAACAGCTACGAGCTATCATCATCACAAATCAGAAAAACACAAATAGCTGCCACACTATTGAACAGGGACAACAATAGTCATTATGTTGTGTAACTAGTCAGCTTCAAATGTAATATGTAGCAGAGACATGTGCCTCAGTAAATTTTTCTTCAAGTTAATTAACATCTATGTGGATGTATAAAGAAAGTACATGTAATTATGTAATAATATCTTTGATGTGGTTTATGATATAAAATAATATGAAAACAATTCAAAATAAACAAGTTTCTTAAAGATTTATAGATTTCTTCAAAACTTTGAGGAAAAAGTGCATTCTCTCCATTTTGCAGATGACAAAGTAAAGTTTAGAGGTTTTAAATGATTGGTTTATATATAATAATATATACTATATTTCTATATTAGCAAGATAATATCTGTTAATCAATAATAATCTCTATTGTTAGAGAAAATAATGTGCTAGCATAATGGGATCATAGATTTAGCAGAGGAGGTGATCTTATAAGACAACTCATTAATTGGACAACTGAGGAAACTAAGTTCCAGAGTAAAGCAATTTTTTCAAAGTGATACAGATACTTGCTATACAGGTAGCAGATATTTAGGGTGACTAGATGATACAGAAGCTAGAACACTGAACTTGTAGTTAGGCAGATGGGAGTTCGA
Organism: Macrotis lagotis; assembly: GCF_037893015.1. Classification (NCBI taxonomy): domain Eukaryota; kingdom Metazoa; phylum Chordata; class Mammalia; order Peramelemorphia; family Peramelidae; genus Macrotis; species Macrotis lagotis. Next base: position 78,649,388 of record NC_133662.1, read on the forward strand.
ATCCAGCCTCAGACACTAGATACCTGATTGCCTTGCATCCAGAATCATTTCCAGTCATCCTGATTTATATCTGGTTACTGGATCCAGATGGCTCTGGAGAAGAAAGTGAGGTTGGTGATTTAGTACAGCACTCCCTCCCCCAACTGAAATCCAATTTATGTGCTTGTCATGGTATCACTTCCCTGATGTTGTGGTCTTCTTCAAGAATGAAGGGCAAAGATTTAATCCCAGGCCTTGTGGCTATAAATGAAATGCTCTTCCCATAGCATTTCATTGAAATCTCTTGACCAAACTAATACATTCTCCACCCCATCATTTTTCCTCTTATACAGGTATAGATTTCTAAAAACTTTCAGTATATACAGTTTACTGTAGTTACTGAGACAGGGAAACCCTCCTATTTAGTTAGGAAGGAAGACAACTAGATGGAGTAGAGGAAAACATAAGGAGTTAGTTGCTACAATTAGGGACAGAAAGTAAACAACCATCAATTTGGAGAAAGACAAAAAAGTGAGTTGGAAGGAATAATTGAGTAAGAGTTAAGGTAACCAGTCAGGTACCTACCTAGTAAGAGGATGGATATAATAATAGTTGTCAATTATCTAGGACTCATCTTTCTCAAAAGAAAAGCATTTAAAATTGTTATTGATATACTAATGATAATTTCATTCTTCAAAAAGTGGAGAAATCAATGAAGGACACTTTTGTTCTGGACCAATTCTCAGTAATAAGAGGGAACTTGTTAGTAAAGCAAATTTTAAGGACTTTATAGAAAGTATAGGCGACATTTCCATAAGATTCTACAAGTTAAGTAAAGCAAGAGAGTGAAAAGGAGATTCACAATGGGGAAAAAGAAGTATTTCCAATAAGCAAGAAAATTCATGCTTCTATATTCCAGTTTATATTATATTTACTTGAGTAGATATCCTATTTTAATTCCTATGCTAAAATCTGATTATGGTGAGGTTGTGATCCTGGATTTTAAAAGATCATCCAAGCAAAACACAAATATTGGCAGTTTAATAAAACTAGAAAAGCATTTTATTTGGATCTAGAGAGAATATATGTTTGCTGTTTGAGAATCAGCTTTGCCAAGTTGAGGAGTCATTGCACTAGAGGGCTGGCCACAATACCTTATTAAACTATGCAACCCTACTCTAGCACATACTCAAATCACCTCTAGGGAGATATAGAGAAGATAGCTAACACTTGCTTCTGGGAGACCACATGTATTCTCCTACCACATGGGTGTGAGCAACCCCTCTCCATTATTAACATGGCTAGAAAGGGCTGAACCTTTAAAACTACAAGATAGGGACAGTCATGCTCTTTCTTTTCTGATGGCATCTAGAGGTGAAGGTTGCCTTTACTTGAAGCATGGCAATCTTGACTAAGATGGAAGGGAGGGAATTCCTCTTTAGGTCTATGACTTCAAGATGTGGTCTGCTGGGTGCAGGTGGCAGAATCTTGGACCCAGAATATGAACCATGGAGACTTTGAAGCTCAGATTCTAGACTGGATATTATTTCCAGCTCATCAAGGAATCCCTGAAAAGTTAGAGTTACCAAGACATGATCCCAGGAGACTCTTAGTCTTGGAACTTGGTGGGACTATATTATATATAAACTGAATTAAGTTGTCAATCTAATCCTCTTCCCTTCCCCAGAGACTGAGGTAATATTAGGAGCAGATTATTCCCCTAGATTTTGGGAAAGATACTTATATTTTTACCGAAATGAATATTTCTTTAAAAAGTTAATCCAACTGTTAAATGATTAAATGAAACTGGAGTTTCAATTGAAATTGAAAGAACATAATTGCTGGTGACTTGAACCACTGGCAGAATCCAGAACTCTGTAACAATCCCTTTAAGGGTACTAGAAATTCTTGTAGTGGCCAGTGGGGTCAGTGTAGTTATAGTTACAATTGCATTTCCTAAAGTATTAAATGTCTGAGATCTGCAGTAGTAACAGATTCATTATATATTATGACACTTCTTTTATATCTCTACTAGACTGTAAGATCTTCTGAAAGCAGAGACCAATATTTAGTTATATTTTGACTTCTATACAATGCCTAGCAGAATACATATTCATAAAGTAACTGACAAATAATTGTCTAATGAATTAATATTCATGGATTTTGATAATAAGGAGTTATGATTTAGAGTTCATATATATATATATGTATATATATATATATATATATATATGTATATATATATATATATATATGTATACATTCAAGTGTGCCTGCCTGCTCATTACTCTCATTACTGAACAACTAAAATGACAACAACAATGTCAATGACAACAATATTAGCATAGTTCTGTGGATTGAACATTGGACTTGAAGTCAGAAATACTTGAGTTCAAATTTAGATGCAGGTAGTTTCTTGCTTTGTGGCCCTGTATAAATTACTTAACCACTCTGACTCAATTTCCTCATCTGTAAAATGGGGCTAAAAATTGTACCCAGCTCAAAGGATTGGGAGGATCAAATGAGCTTATCTATCATATATCTATCTATCTAAACTATCATCTGTATTTCAAGGATTTACAGACACAAACATGCTAGTTATTATTGTTGTTACTAATGAGAACAACAACCAAACACCATGAAATGTTAAAATCCTGGGGGAGTTAGAGATCCTTCATGATGGAATTGTACCTCTGGTTTACTATTTTTATTTGAATTTCTTTGCTGGAGGGATTCTTAACCTTTCTTTTGGCCGTCTGTTGAAGTCTATGAACTTCTTCTCAGAATAATGACTTTAAATGAATTATATAAAATGGATTGGATCACAAAGGAAACTAATTATTTTGATTGTTTGTTTGGGGTTTTTTTAGGTTTTTGCAAGGCAAATGGGGTGAAGTGGCTTGCCCAAGGCCACACAGTTAGGTAATTATTAAGTGTCTGAGACTGGATTTGAACCCAGGTACTCCTGACTCCAGGGTGGGTGCTTTATCCACTGCACACCTAGCCACCCAGAAACTAATTATTTTGAAATAAAGTCATTAAACATTTTTTAAAACCAAGATTCTTGCTTTAGAATTTCCTATATTTTTAGGGGTTTTTATGAATTTAAAATCAATTTGGAAAAGAAAGCATATAAGTGGGAGAGAGAACAGAGGAAATCAAGAAAACATGAAAAGGCAAACTGAAACAAAATCTTTAAGCAGAATTTCTATCCACATGAACAGTTGGGTATCCCTGACAATGGCTGGAGAGTAACCAGAATCAAAATGCTTACCAGTTTTATGAAATAATTACATTAGTAAGATAATTTAGTAGTAATTAGGATCAAAACCAACAAAGAAACTTTCATCAACCATGAACTGTTCCTGTCTCCTGTGGGGAACTGAAGTGGATCTGAATACCAAGACCCACAGCTCTCACCAAGATATCAATGTCTTAACGGACTAATTGTAATATAAAATGTAATGAAATCTAAAACTCACTCCACTAGAAATAGTCTTCAAAATTAAAAAAAAAAGAGCTCATTGTTTTAATCCAACTAGTTGTATAGAATTGCACAAATAATATGATTACATAATTTTGTCATGTGCTTTCCACATTTCAAAGTTACAGCCTATTATTAGTATGACCTTAATTATGTTGTCATTTAAATGACTATCCATTTCAGAATGAATCATTTGTATGGCTGTTAAATTCTTTCTGCCATTGTTTTCTTTACTTCATTGTCCTTGTTCAGGAAAAAAAGAGTCTAATTTCTCCTGGTTATAACAATTATAGGAAATATGAGTTCACAAAGCAATAGAAATTTTCAGAAGAAAATACTCTATTGAGAAAAGAAACACTTTTTTATACCATAATTTTTGAGTGGTTATATACCCAAAGTCAGTCTTTCTTGGTCAGTTTAATTATGAATACAACTTTGTCCTAACTTTATTAAAGTTTGTGCAGAATAAAAATACTGTGCAGTTCCTGGTGTCCTTTTATATTGACCCTTGTAGATGGAAGGAACATGAGACTTTGTAACTGGTTAGAGCTATTAGGAAGAAGGTATCTGTTTGTTCAAAGACAATATGCAGTTGGAAATGTTTTTGCTATATTGAATCACACTTAAAACAAAATAAATTAGAGACATTCTTACCATAAACCAAATCATCTACTTTTAAATAGGGCAGAAAGATGACTTTATCTATCAATTTTTAAAAGAGAATGGGAAATGCCCAGGACTAGAAGTCAGAGAAACTATGTTCAAGTTCAGATTCTACCTTTAACTAGTTGGGTGATTTGAGGCATATCATTTACATTTTCTGGATCTCATTTTCCCAAGCTGACATTGCCTTAACTGACCTGAAAGGAAGAATTTAATTATAATATAAAATTATTATTCACAAGATAGGGATCATCTTGTTAAGAAATAAAGATGTATTTTGGAGTAATATTTCAATTTTGTTATAAGCACTTGTGAAACTGGGAGAAATCCACATTAAGCAGATGAAAGAAAAAGCATAAGTAAGATATACAACTTCACAGGTTGTAAAATATAGAATTGGTATATGAAAGGACACTTTTAAGTATTTGTATAAATGCATAAATTCTAATTGTCATAATGTGTAAAATTTAATGTAGTAAATTTTTATATTACAGTGGATCTTTGAGTTTATTAAATACTTAAGTTATTATGGAAATTTATTTTTCTATACTATGTACATAATCTCTAGCTTACTGATCAGCTACTCTATTTCTTATCCAGTACTAGATTTTTTTCATAATTACCACTTTGTAACAGTCTGAACTCTGAACTCTGGCACTGATAGGCCAACTTCCCTCACTTTTTAAAAAAAAAATGATTCCCTTGATTCTTGATGTTTTGATTCTCTAAATGCATTCTTCTACTACTCATTTTTCTAGCTCTATAAAATAATTCTTTGACAGTTTAATTGGCATGGCACTGGATGAGTAAAGAATTTGGGAAGTATCATTATTTTTACTAAATTGACTTGATCTATCCACAAGTAATTAATATTTCTCCAATTGTTTGGATCTATATTTCTGAGAAAAGTGTTTTATAATTGTGTTGATGTTGTTTTTCTGTGTGATCTGGCAGGTAAACTCCAAAATATTTCACACCATCTATGCTTTTTCAAAATAGCTCCTAATAAGTGCTTTAATTTAATCATCATTGCTTATGTATTGACCCTTTTAGTTTTG